>NW_017731446.1:513574-543262 GCF_001890085.2 Hipposideros armiger | reverse complement strand
CTACTATGAGTGGCTGGCAGCCAGTGTGCGTGGCTGGCAGCTGGAAAGAGCTGCCGTGAGCAGCTGTCCAGTGGCCGGCGACCGATCTGCCTCACCCAGGAAGAGCGCAATGATCACAATACCAACATGGGCCAGCGAAGCGACGTCCTCCACAATTAGACTGAAGAACAAAAGGACAGCAACTTATCTGTTCCCCTTCCCAGATTTCCCAACACTATTCTCTCTCCCAATTCCCCCAATAAAATCTTAAAAAAAAAAAAAAAAGAAGCAAGGGGAGCCATGGTGTTCACATGTCTGGAACATGTAAAGGATATTAGAACTTCTGTTCTGTTACTAAGTTTTGCCATTGGCTCTTTGCCAAAACAAGATATTAAACTTTGGTTTCATTCTTATGGAACTATGATTAATAATATGTATCTATCAGATAATATCTAAATATTTGGGGGTAAATGCTAAAAAAAAAAAGATGATAAGAGAGTAAGCAATAAATCTGACTAAATTAACCATAGCAATAGAAAACTTTTGATAGCATGAATAATGAAAATCCGTATTATCCAAAAGGTAGTAGCTTCCATTTCAAGGATGAGAAGACAAACTAACATTTGTTGGGTACTTGTTATCTATCAGGCACTGCTCTAAGTGCTTTATATATTGGATATGAGTTACTTAAACAAATAAGTTACTTTTCTTAGCACTGCTAACAAATAAGTCTCTTGGAAGTTCAAATGAACACTGGAAGCATCAAAAAGTAGGCAAGACTTGCAGAAGAAGTCAGGCATTTGGATAATTCACAAACTTATGATATTCAAATTAATATTCAAAGGACACTCAACTAGTGATATTCAAACCAATAAAGGGACATGGTTCAAATAACTATAAACAATAGGTAATTCAAAATATATTTGTACCTATTTGTACATATATAATATTGCTTTGTTCATATTATATTAGCATTGGTTTTAGACTAGTATTTAGTGTACACTAAGCTTTTGTTTTTATTCTAGTGCCTGATCTCAGGAACTGCTGAGGTACAGCGGGAGGTCAGCTTGGTAAGCAAGTCCTATTGGAGTACCAAGAACTTATTAGATACCTGTTATGTATTAGATACTTGTGGAATAAACAAGAGAATAAAACATGGGTCTTATCCTTAGTGGCTATATAATTTGGCTTAGGGAGTATGTAAAACAAAAAAATTATATCAGGCAATCTGCAATTAAGGACTAAATAGTGTAACACAGACCGAAAAGGTTAGAGGATTTTCTTCTTTCATTTGAGCAAGTATTAATGAGCCCTGCTATTCACCGAGAATGTCCTAGGCATTTGGGGTATATCGGTGGGTGAGCAAACTAGACAAAGATCTCTGCCGTCATGGGGTCAATAGAGTAGTGGGATAAAGCAGAAAATAAACAATAAATACCATAAACAGATACATGATATGGCATGTTAGAAGATGATGAATGCTTTAGATGTAAGAAAATGTGGAGCACAGGAAAAGGAAGGGCAGTGGGGAGGACAGGGAATTCAATAGGTGGGTCAAAGCAGTCCTCCCTAGAAGGTAAGATCTATCTGATCAGCACAAAGATGAGAAGAAGCTGAGAGAGTCAGCTCAGATGTCAGAGGAAGAGGCTTCCAGGAAGGAGCGAGCGCACTAAGGCAAGAGCACGTGTGGAATGCCGGGGAACAGCAGAGGCCAGTGTGGTGGGAGCAGGGAGAGTAAAGGGCAGGCAGGCAGGTAGGAGAGGGGACCCAGAGGGGGACCAGGTGGGGTGGGAGTGCGCGGCTGAGTGGGGCTTTTGTTATAAGCAAAGTGGGGAGCCAACTACAGGGCTTTGAGCAGAGTGACAGATCTGACTTATTTTCCCATGGTCCCTCTGGATGATGGGTTAAGAGTAGGCTGTTGGAAGGTAAGGGTAGAGGCAGGAAAACCTGTCAGGAGACTGGGATAGGCCAGGCATGGTGGCTTGGATCAGGGTAGTGGCAGGGGAGGAGGGAGAGGATATATATTCTGAACATATTTTCAGTTTAGAGGAAAGGGTCGGCAATTAACAGGAATGTATTCAGAGAATGCCTCGTGGCTTCGACGTTACTTGAACCTGACCTTGAAGGACAGGGAGGATTTGAAAAGGTGGAAGAATTAGGAAAGACATTTCAGGATGTGCTTGGAGGTCACAGTAAATATGGCATCCTCTCGGGACAATGAGATTAGTCCTATTAGAGTAAGGCAGGCCAATCTCTGGGTTTGTAGGGAAATAAGATACATAAAGTGGAACCAGCATATAAAGAGCTTTGAAAGCCAGACAAAAGTGTTTAGACTTCACAATGTTCACTATGGTGCCTTGTATATAGAACGTGCTCAGTACATACAAGGAGACTGGTAATAAAGCCAGGGTTTTAGGGCCACTTATCTGGCAGATTGGATTGGCTGGCTAGATTACTCATTTAGAAGGTCAGCTCAAAGGCTGTATAGAAATCCTGGCATGAGGTAACAAGGGATAATTCACATGTAGGTAATTGACAGTTGACTGTTTTAAATCTACTTTATAATGCAAACCATTCACCACTGTGGGAACTGCAGTCTTGAGTTGCCAATCCCTTACTCCAATAAAAATTCCACGGGTCTAAAAAACTGTATACTCAAACATCCACGTGACT
Source organism: Hipposideros armiger (assembly GCF_001890085.2). NCBI lineage: Eukaryota > Metazoa > Chordata > Mammalia > Chiroptera > Hipposideridae > Hipposideros > Hipposideros armiger. The sequence continues at coordinate 540,610 of NW_017731446.1, read as the reverse complement.
TTAATGCTGAGGTTATAAGAGTTGGATTGCAGTTGCTATCAGATACATGTGCAATTTCTACATCTCTAAATTCATTACAGGTGCAAAACTGTGTCTACAAAAAAGGGTAATCTGGTAGAAGTTAATAGAAACTTAGTTCCATTCAAATGAGTCTGATTCATCCGCTATCACATATTTTTGCAATTATTCAACACTAGTAGATGGACAGGAGGCATGTGCTGGACAACTTTCAAATTTCTAATTTAAGGGTGTCCACAGGAAGCTAAAATAACAGAAACTTTGTGTCAACTATGTTGATCTAAAACAATGAAGAAATTTACTTTGCTCGGATTTCCTCTGATGCAAAGACTATGTACCTTACAAAGAGCTAAGATGATTTCAGAATTTTCTTAAAGTTATTGTTTTCAAGTTATAAGTGAGAATGCTGACAAAGAGTAATTTATGACAATCTCTATCAGAGGTATAAACATTGTTTTTCATTTAATGACATGTTTTACACGGCAATTAACAGTTTAAATGGATACTTGCTGTCCAGTAGCTTTCAAGACAGGTTGTATTCCTCAGGGCTGCTTGGGGAAATTAAAAATTTTTTAAATGCTGTGTTTTCTTATAAGCATCTCATATAAATGACATTTGTTTTGAGTGTTTCATGGAATGCATAGTTTGGGGGAAAGTACAAGAGAAATGACAGTTTTTGGATACACAGTAAGGAGATTCTCAGAGTCTACAAATCTACTAAATCTACTAGGTCCTAGTGATCAGAAAAGAGATTTGAACAGTTAAATCAGAAATAAATGATAAAACTAGAGCTATACTAAGGAAAAAATTAATATGGACAATAGTAAAATTCTAGAAAAGGGCCCTGAGTTGTTATTATTACATGTGAGATTATGAAATTCAGAGCTGTATCAGTAACCTAAATCTCTATCATACAGAGAACATTATAATCTAAAACAGTATTTCAATGAGAAGCAAACATAATCATCACTCTGATTTAGGACCAAAGAGTGATTTCAGCTTTTAGAAATTCAACCTTTAAAAATTGTTTTAATTAATTAATTTTTAATTAAATTTATTGTGGTGACATTGGTTAATAAAATCAATCTTTTCACAGACAAATGTTAGTGAAAGTGGGAGATAATTCCTTCATTTAAAAAAATCAGACATGATCATTTCCTTACCAATACATTCATGGGAGGTCATGCAGAAGCCTCATCTCACTCAAAACTGCCACTTATGTTGGTGCATAAAGAATTCTGCAGTTCCCTACCCCCATATTCCTTAAAATATTTCAAATCTAGGAATTTAGGAAGATTATATGTCTTCTACTCTAGCCATAAGTGATTAATACTACAAGGTCAAAACAATAAACTCTATATAGGGCCTCAGATGTACTTTCACAAATATTCTATCACTTAATTCTCACAATAAGTCTGTATTTTCTGTTAATATATGCGGAAATGGAGGGCAGACAGGATAAGTGACTTGCTCAAGCTCACACAGAAAGTACGTGGCCAAGACAAGATTGGTGGTTGCATCCCATGATACTCCCTTCAAACTTCTGGAAAGGTGAACACTTCGATCAACTACCTAAATGCTTCCAAATATCCCGTTGCCTGGAGTCACACAGACACAGTTTAAGTCTCCTTGAATAAAAATGATGGGCAATCAATCATGCACTCCTATCTCAGGAGAGACTCTCGTTTCAAGAATCATCTATTGCAGCATTTATCATGTCTCCAAGGCATATTTCCATTGCTCAATCAGCTCCAAAGGACAAGCATGTCATCATCTTTCAATGCTCTGGTGCAACAACTTAAAATTAGAGAATTCACACAGGACTAAGTCTGGCACTAAAAGCAGGAGGCACATTCAGCTTGAGTTTGTGGAAGCTTCCCTTCGACCTTGCCAATTTTTACTAGTGGAAATGGTTTCGAAGCCAGCATGGGGTTACTTGGGGTTGCTTGAGAAGCTCATGAGGAAAACACATAGGGGAATAAGTGGGTCACAGTGATCATGGAGCCCAGGAAAAAGCAGAGAAGTCCTCTTAGGGTATAGTGGCTATGGAGAGTTTTTAATCCCATGAATAAGACCAATATTGCTGGGCATCTGGATAATTCACACTCAACGAGCCATTTTTCCTTCAATAGCAGCATCTGGCTACTTGCAACAACCTCCAATTCCACTTTGCCTATGATGAGGAAGGAGCACCTAAATAATTACCTAGGACAGATACCTAATCTCTCCAGTGTTTCATCTCTGCTGGCCCCAACTAGCTAATGATGATCATATTCCCAGTTTATTTTCAAGTTTGTCTGTTTGTTTTCGCAAGGGTGAAGCAAGTGTTGCGTGGTCATCTATAAAATACAACAGACGTTAACAGCCATAAGTCTTTGGCCTTTAGAAGCTCATATTTTTAACAGAAAAACAACCCTTATGAATATGAAGTAATCAGAGAACATACAAGACAAGAGTGAAATTATTGGTACAACATATAATTTAATTGCTAATAATTCTATTCTGTACCATGTTAATTAGGGAGAAAAGGGCTGAGTTATTCTTTTGGAGACGATTCAAGACCCCAAAGAATTAAATCCAGGGCAAATTCAAGGCACAAAAATGAAGAGATTAGTACAGAAGGAAAACTAACCTGAGTCACACAACTGTCCCGTAACATCAACAGTACGTGTCCCCCAGTTAACCTAAAATATTTGTTGCACTGCACTCTGAACATATCTTTTCAAACAGGCAAAACTATCAAATTTTGAAACAAGGACTATTTCAGAGTATATCTAGGGCATTCTTCCCTTATGCCAGCTAAATTAATAACTGGAGAAAGATAGCAATAATTTTTATGGCTTGCAGAAAAATAGAATAACAGACTTTTATATCATATACTGAATCTAAACTCCTATTTAAGAGAGGCTCAGATGATTGAAATATACATTGAGCAAATCTCAGTAAAATGAAATCGTATTTCTGGAAAGATTCTTTATTAATTTTAAAAAAGCTTTATGTTCTAAAAAGCTGTGATTAATACATGCAAACTTCAGGCTTCACAAAAATTAAAACATTAAAATGTAAAGCCATCTATTTCAAGAATTAAGTGACTTAATTTTAATGTTTTAGCACTTATATTAGAAAACATTAATCACACTATTTAACACAATCTAGTTTTATGTGGCATTTATGAGAAAAAAAAACTAAAAGAAATAGAAATATAGAAATAAATACAAAATAGTACAAAACAGAAAAAGCTGTGCTAAGAAACTCCAGTAGAAGGAGCTGTAGAAATGAAGAACTTGTATTTTTCAATGGCCAAGAAAGAAATGTTGAAAAATGAGGTATCTGCATCTTACATATCTGAGTAAAAGTAATATTTAATCATTTATTTAGCAAGCCGTCGACATTTAGGGACCTCATTTTCTTTATGTGTAAAACGAGATGCTTAGAATAGACATTTTCCAAGGTCCCCACAAGCTATTCTACAATACATTAGGCACTATGCCAGGTATCCTAAGAAATAGAAAGAAGCATTTAACTTGTTCCTATACTCTGGAAGCTTACAATTCTTTGGGAGAGATTAAAATGTACATACAAATGTCTTGATCTCAAAGTAGAACAAAAACATGCCGACAGGGCTTTAAGAAGAATAAAAATGCTGTAAGAGGGATAAGAACTGCTATGAACGAAATCAAACGTATGACTAAAGGGGAAAAAGCGACCTTTCAGGTATTATAAAAAGACCTTAAGTATTTTTGGCAAACAGATATAAATCCAGGAAACAAAAATGAATAGGCCTTTTAAATATAAATCTACCTTTAACGCTTAAAGTTCAGGAAATGCAAGCCATGCACAGACATAAAATATGGGTGAGATTAGGTTTCTTTTTTTAAAGTTCTGAATATGCTTATAAGTGAGCACTATAGCAATAAACTTAGCAATACACTAAGTATTAAAATACTGGACTATACACATAACAGTTGTAGAACAAATATCATTCAGAAAACAAACAAGAGCAATTTTAACCTTCCATAAATGCCCAAAGCATCCCAACAGCCGTAGCTAGAATGGACTTTACCTTGTGAAGTGCTTGCAGACAGTGTATCGGCGAAGGAATCACTTTCTGGGTCAATAAGAGAATCTCCCAGAGTTTCACCCATAACAGCATGGAATAGGGATTTGCTGTAATTCACATTGATATTTTGTCTATTTCTTGCAAAAGACCAACCCGTTAAAAGAAAAAGACTTGCAGTGGTAGGACTTGTGAACACACCAATGAGTCAAGACATCAGTTTCCAAATATTTGGGAGAGGTGGGAATAAACACACAAAGAACCAGGCCTGAATTGGCTGGCACTCTTCTGTTAGAGAGCCAGCTGTGACAAAATGTTGTGTCATAATGTTGTTCACTGCTTTGGCAAGACTTGGTACATTACAAGGAAAACATTGCCACACTGTCTCGCCAGTGACCCACATGTTTAGTGTCTTGTGAGAGGAGCGAGCTGTGCAGTATTTAGAACTATCAGAGCAAAGAGATTGTTCAATATTCAATTGCTTCTTAAATGGAAAACTTTAAATCTCTGGGTTATGAAACACAGATAAACTTACTTGGACAAAGTTTTTTTTCCTCACTGCCCACCCCTGGTTGCATCTCTAATCATATTATCTGAAGAAAATTTTGACTTCCAACACGTATTCATATTTTAAAATTTGCTATAGGGATTCTACTGAAATGTTATATTCTAAGGTATTCACTCTACTACTTTACAAAGCCCCATGTGACATTGACTGCTATCCAAATTCTATAAAATTATAAGTTGAGAGACTGATGGTAGGGCCTGATATGATTTCGATTTTATGTGTATCAGGGTTTGCTTTTTTTAAAACTTGATTAGTTTATCCATCAATAGCAATGCAGCAATGTTGCATTGATTGATGTGTCAATGACACATGCCCTGTCATAATGAAAAAAGTGGAGTTCTCTCTGAAAAGAAAAATGCATTGCCAGAAAAAAATAGACTTAGACTGATAGGTTGGCAAGGAATGTGGTCAGTTTTGTAATCAGGGAAAAGCTGGCTTCTTGCTCAAGGCCTTTTGCCCTTTTTGGCAAGGAGAAACACTAGCTGTGCCAAAATTCAATGTGGGAGCTGGTCTCCTCTTATCATATAAGTAGCCTAATATAATTACAGTGACTTGTGGATTTAAAAAAAATGCCCCACATAGGGCAATATATCAGGTGGCAATAATTCTCTGAATTACCCTTATGCCAATATTCCTCAAGTGAAATAAACGTATATCTGATTAATCCACATTGAGTAACTAGTCATCCTTCAAGGGAACTAGCAAAGGTTTCCTTGTCAATCATAGAGCAACAGCTTGGTGGGGAAATGCTTAGTGGATCTCAACAGTGCAGAATAAAATGGACAGTTGGGCAATTACATAATTATTTTAAGCCCTAAAACCTTTATAAGGTAAATCAAGTTAAAGGTCCAAATGACTGAGGTAATTATAGTTGTACAGAGCTAGATTTATTTATACTCAATTTGATTTCTCAGTAAAGGAGTTTTCCTTCCCCCTCAATGCTGGGAAATTTACTTATATTGCAGACAAAATGACATTATATTTAAAGGTGTGATTGCATCTAAGATTCTTGGTTGGATTTATGTTAGATCAAAATAAATGATTAAAGAACACTTTTCTTCTTGTTAATAAAACAGAATAAAAATTTAAGCTCCATTCTGCCTATTGATACGCCTACTCAACATTGTAAAATGTGTTTGAGTCTGGAAGGCAAACGTCAGCCTTATTCCTATTTAGTGGCCATGTCTCACTCAATTCCTGATCCTCACCTCATTCCTGTCCTCAGATTCCAAAGTCTCTCCACCTTGAAAAAATGGAGACGTTTATTAAAATGTTTTTAAGCTTATGCCAGATTATAAAAATGGTTAACACTGGCAGAATGATACCATTTTAGAGTAAGAGAAACTTTTTAGAGTCAAACACTCTGTTAATAAGATGAGAAAATACGGCCCCCAAATGACAAATTCTCCAGGTTAAACAGCGAGGTCAGTGACAAGGCTGGAACTACAATCTAGGTTTTTAGGCCTCTAATTTTCTGGCCAGTCTTCTACTGGCCTTTATCAACTTCTACTCTTAGGAGTGTCTAAATCACCTTTGTATAAATCAGGCACCATGGGGATAGAGTATTGGGTAAGTCAAGGGAAAATATGTTAATTGTTTTAAGGAATATCAATGAATAACTATGTTACTCATTTTGTAATACCTGTGGATACTGCGAGCTGGGGGAAGGAGTGTTTGAGGAGTCACTCGCTCACTGGCCTTCTTCCTCTTATTGCCACATTTGCTCAGTTAGGATGTAGCTTGTTCATGCCACACAAGTCTACCTGAAGATACTAGTTTTGTTTTTTAGGCTAATAGACTTACCTGGTTCTCAAGTTTTATAGTAGTCTCTTTTATGATTTGGGCAATGCACAGATCCCTGCTTTCCAACTATCTTCTTTTTTTTTTTTATTAAAATTTATTGGGGTGACAATGGTTAGTACAATTACACAGTGTATAAAATTTCAAGTGTATAATTCTATAATACATCATCTATATACCACATTGTGTGTTCACCACCCAGAGTCAGTTCTCCTTCCATCACCATATATTGTATTTGACCCCGTTTATTCTCTTCCAACTATCTCCAAAGGGACTCATTTCTGGGCTCTTCACCTACTGTTGTTACTTCTATTCTTCCCCTCCGCCCCGCTTCGGATACCATTCAAATTGCCTATCTACTGTGTAGCTAGGCCTTCTAAGCCTCTAATAGTTCTCACATTCTTTTTATTTTTAACAGCTAATTATTCCATAGCACCTGGCTTTAACAGCATCTATATAAAGCACTTCCCATATTGTCAATCTTCCTCCCCCTAGACTATTATTACTCGAAAGCAAAAACTTGTCCTATTCATTGTATTTCATACATTTATTTGTTCAACAAATATTTATTGACAATATATCACAATATACTGGCAGGCCTTGAGATAGGTGCTAGCTTAATGAACAAGATGTGTTCTTGTCTTGTGGGATTCAAACATAGTCAATAAACAAAAATCACAATTTTGATAAACATAGAGCCTGGCACATAGCAGGCTTGATAAATGTTGAAACTTTTTTTTTTTTAAACATTGCTTTCATGCTACAATGGCATAATTGACTCTTTTAAGGAGGGTGCAGCTCACAGTGGCCCATGTGGGGATCAAACTGGCAACCTTAGTGTTATCAGCACCACGCTCTAACTGGTCACACCCAAATGTTTAAACTTTTGACATCATATATAAATCAAGGAATATATAAAGCCATCCCAAGTTACTAAAAAAATACTTATAATGTAGATTGTTTAATCGTATATTATGTTAGTAATAGTAGTTTATCCTAACACATTATAGCACTATGTCACTTAACAAATAACTTGCTTACAGGAACATTAAAATGAAAAAAAATAAACCGAGCCAATCTCATTTGTATCTAATTATGCATCTGTTTTGTCCTTAAATATTGAAAAGACTTACATTTTATTTTACAGCTATCCATCCATCCATTCCTCAAATATTCATCAAATACCTACTGAGTGCCAGGTATTATTCTAGGCACAGGAGATAAATACACTAATAAGCCAAGGTTCCTATCCTCAATGAGTTCACATTTAACTATATTAATGAAAATGATCCAAATAAACCTAAACGTGTGATTTTTTTAGCTTACTTAACTTTGAAGGTTAATTAGAATGCATTTATATCAGAAATAATATAGTTGCTTAATTGAAGTTGTTACTATCGGTGGACAGTATGGGACCACAAGAAAATTTATGGGTTTTGACATGCATGTGAATATCTCTGTCTTCAAGGCCTTAGATTCCTCAGTGCCCTACTCTTTTTTTTTTTTTTTTTTTTTTTAAGCTGAGCCATCCTGCTACCTGTTGGCAGCTCAGTGGCTGCTCAGCTCGGGCTGGACTCGAACCGCTGTTGCTCAGAGCTCAAACTCTTGAGCGAGCTCTTAACCAACTGAGCCACTCGGCCAGCCCTGCCCTACTCTTTATTATATCAAAATCTGAAGGATATTATAATAAGATCCATAAAAGAGCATACTGGGGAATTACACTGTAATGTAAGGTCTTGGAGCTTTAGATGGTATCTAAATTCTTTGTTATCAACTGGCTATCAGCACTTTGCATCTGGAAGGTACCTCTCTATAGAAGTCTACTGCTTTTCACTCTATGGAGAACTCCCTTAAAGGATAGTCCTTGGTAATTTTACAGAGTGAGGAGTGGTAAAAGACCATCTTCCTTACGCACTAGGCACAAACACTAACTCAGCTTTTTCTATTGAGGGATGTAGGGCTTTGTGTGAGGTAGAGGTTAAGAAGGCTATTTTCCCCTTGGACTCTGGAGACATGGTGGTATGGATGTGGTTGTGGGTACAGAACACACCCTCAGCAGGAGACAGAATGGGGATAATTAGGAATGATTATATAATGAGGAGGATGAAAAGCTTATTTAACCATCGCAGTTTATGAGTTGAAAACAATGGACAGTTTGGTGTTTGAGAAGGCTACTTTTCAATATTTAATCTTAAGTATTACTTTATGGAGCCTGCCTTCGGCCAAAAAAATCTGAATATTACTCAATCAAAAAACTACCAAAATTTTAGGAGAAGGCAGCAACTAGACTAATAACAGTTGTGAATGATTCATAAGAAAAAGAGGCCTAAAAAACTATAATTAATAAAAACATAGTATTATATCTGTATAAAGTGTTTAAAGCATTATTCAGTGTTTAGAATGATTTACGTAAAATATTCCCAGGAAATAGAATGTTAAAAACTTTTTTATGCTGCATTACTCTTGAAACCTTGTTTTATTTTGTTTTGGGTTTGTTTTTTTTTTGGTTATAGATTAAATTTGGATTTCATTCTCTAGATTGAATTTAGATTTTAAAAACTGCATTCATTTTCTTTTATGTAAAATAAGCTATGTTAGTACAGGTATTAATATTGGTATATAATAGTGTGTATAGTATTCTTTTCTTTTGCTATAATCTCATCTTAAAAGTTGCGTTATCATGTCGTAAGTGCTAAGAACACTTATACTAGCTCCTGAGAGGTGAGGAGCTCCATGAGAGAACAATATCTAATGCCTCTTTGTATCCCTAGAGCCTAGCACAGTGTCCCTAGTTGGCATCAAACATATGTTGACTGTTTTTGTTGGTGATGAGAATGATGAAAGAACAGCTGCTTGCCACATCTGTCTTACATGTATCATTCAAGGAGGAGTTTCGAGACCTAATGAATTAACAACAGTATTAATTTCCTTTTTGCTCCAACAAGACTTAGGTTTCCCGATGTACTCTAAAGGAAGCCAGGTAATTGCTAACAACCAGAATGGCTACCTAAGCTGGTTCTCCCCCTACCCACAACCGCTGCCTTTTCCCAATGTAATTAAAGTTGGCTCAGAGCCTCATCTTCTAGTGCTGGTTGCATCAATTCAGGGTTTCTTCATAGTCACAGGGGACACAGCATGAAAGCAATGATGTTCCAATGGCACACATGCCTTTTAGGAGAACAAATAATCCTGTATCCTACATGTAAATTCCATCATGGCCATCGCAGCAAGCTGGGTATTCACAAAGGAAGGCCGCTGTGGAACACAACTGTCATTTTCTTTTAAAAGGCAAAATCCATTCTTCTTTAATGAAAAAAACGTAATTTGGTTCAGATTTTCAGAAAGTAACATATGTAAGATTAATATTTTAAACTAATATAGCATTTTGATTTAAAGAAAAATAACTCAGTGAAATGAAGTTAATTTGTAGCCAATAGTTCCAGTAGATGTACATTTGCTATTTACAAAGGTCTCCTAGAGGCTGAAGCAGTGTAGTAGTAGTACATGGAAAAGCACGCTAACATTGGAGCCAGAAAGCCTAGGTTTTCGGTTCCTATCTGGGTTCAGCCACAGGCTTGTGTCAAGCCTTTGGGTTCACATTTCTCATCTTTAAGATGAGAAGAAGGCCTTTCTGCAAAACAGAATAATCCCTAAGGCTCTTTGGGTTCTGATGTGGAGATACTTAATAGCATGCCTGTAATTAGTTTATTTAAAGTGTAATGAAAATTCTGTATGTTGTATTCTTATTCATGTCCTAATCCTGAGTTACTATTTCCTTTTCAAACCTGGCTGCTAATTGGACGACAGTAGAAAAGGCACTTTTATCTCAAAAAAATAAAGCCCAACAGTAAATGAAAAGTCTCAAAGAGAAAAACCAACTGAAAAATTCCTTTTTTTTTTCCCCCTTTAAAAGTTAATTTGCCTGTAATACCTGAAAAAGAGCCTAACCTGTCTAACCACTTTCTAGGGATCAAGTAAACACTATACTTTTGAACCAAAGACATCCTACCTAAACTATGTCAACGTGTCTTTGCATGCAATATCCGAAACTCTCCAGTAATTTGGTTTCTAGCATAATAAAATACCAGGGGCTATGTCATCAACTGACCCATGTTTATGTTGTGGGAAATTCTAAACCTCTAAAACATGGATCTCCTTCATTCTTCAGATTTTATCAATTAATTTTTCAAGATCAGTTATACGGAGAGTCCCTAGGTAACATGTTCTATCACTGGTGAACCACACTAGAAACCCACAAGGATCCTAGAGCAGGCTTAGGGTTACAGATTTACACGCAGGTTTAGTTTATGCAAAATAAGCAATTTACCAGTTTTGTAATTATGCTAATGGAACTATACGGACAACTGAGATCACAGACTCATAAAACTTAATACCAGGGAGATTAACACATTCAAACTCTTAATTTTTCATATCAGGAAAATGGGTTCTAGAGAAATTAAATGAGTTGCCCAAGGTATTACCCAGGTAATTAGTAGCAGACTTTGAGCTAGAAATCAGGTTTCTTCATTCCCGGTCCGAAGCTCCACGCTGTGCTCTATCTCATTAAAATGATGCAATAAAATGTTCAAAGAAATTGTTCCAATCAATTATACTTAATGCCAATAATCATTTTAGAAGTCTCGGCATGAAAGCATTTGAACTCTGATATGATTCACTTAATGTGGATGAATCACACATGAGAATGCCATAGTTCATCACCAAAGTTTAGAGACAACGCTTTCTACAAAGAGAGTGCTCAATAACAATGTAGTAATTAAAATTTGGTAATGTCTGAACGATCAATTCAGGAATTCATTTTGCCAACGAATGTCCTTTTGCCTCATTCACAGATTCTTCATGAGTCATCCTAGTATTCTGGAGTTATTCTGGTACAAATAGTTGTCTTTTCTATTGACATAGTTCCTTGCTCTTATAAAAATAGTAAAATTACTATGTGAAAATTTACACTGAGGTAATAATATGCTAATAAAATAAAGTACCTTAGGGCTGTTCAGTGTTTTTATTTCATTTGAAATTCACAATGACACTGAGAGATTATTTAAAGAAAAACAAGAAAATAATAGCAGCTATTGAATAGGTCTTTAATATGGAAACTGGTAATGTTTTTTGACCATAAAGTTATACTTTATTTCCTATCGAACTTCTAATTGCTATCATGAGTAAGATGGGTCTATTTCTGCTAACAAGTATAAACTTTTAAAATTGGCATTTGTTTTGAAGATGTCATACTCTACTTGTATACCATTTCTTCATGAAACATATTTGTGTTCACGAAATGTATAATATTTAAGAGCAATAGAGGTGTTCGTTGACTGCTCTTTTTATTATTTTATTAATCAAGTTGTCATGTGTAAGATTTAAATTTTTGATAAGAATTCATAATATTATAATTTTTTTCATAATGTTATAATTTTGAATGCCTACTTTGTTCTAGGCACTGATTTACTTAAACATCTTTATGTCTCACAACTACTCTTTTAGAGGAGAAAACAGGCTTCGAGAGATAAAGCGACATGCTCAAAGTAAAACCACTTGTAAGTGACAGAGTTTGAATTCAAACACAGGTCTGTTTGCCTCTTTATGTCATATTGATTAAAGACAAATAGACAAAGCTTTACAGCTAAAACCATTACCAAATGTTTTTTGAACGATACTAAAGTGTTTTCTAGTCTTTGCACCTTCTTTCTTCAAAAGAAACATTTTATTTTCCTTAATGGATAGAATACACTACTACTTTTCTATATGAAAAAAAATTTTTAATAACTTTTATTATAGAACCAATCTATGTTCATTGTTGAAAATTTTTAAAATACAAACTAGTAAAAAAATCATTATATTCTACTACTCCAAGATTATGAATGTTGAACTCTTAGTGTTTATCTAATTGGATCTTTTTCTGGGCAAATGTATGATCGTAAGTATACATACATGCATATACATACAGTACTTGGATTTTTTAATAAAAATGAAGTGTTGTAGTTACTGGTGGTAACCTGCTTTTTCAAAAAAGTCAATAATTTCCATCTTTCCATTCTTGTAAATCTTCATTTCAAACAATACCCAGTTCATATTCAAATTTCTTCCCCAGTTGACCCAAAATGTTCTTTGTAGCTGGTTGTTCAAAACCTGAATCTAACCCAGGATGATGAAATGCATTTGGTTATATGTTCCTTAAGTCTGTTTAAATCTAGTGCAGCCATCCTCTCCCACCCCCAGCTTCCCTTAATTTTAAGGCCACTGACTAAATGAAGAGAGCAGGCCAGTTGTCACGTACAATGTCTCACCCTCTGGATTTGTCTGGTTGTTTTCTTGTGGTATCATTTTCTTTGCTTCTTTATCCCTGTTTCCTACAAACTGGATGTTACATCTAAGAATTTATGGATTAAAGCTAAACATTTTTTACTTAAATATAACATAGGTGATGTTCTATACTTCCTGTTCCATCACATCAGAGACATGGCATGTGACTGACCACTACTAAGATTGATTACTGATTTAGAATGATGAAAGTTTGATCTCTCCAGTGTAGGGTTACGTTTTTTTTTCCTTGCAACTAGAAAGTAATCTGTGTGCTATTACTTTGGCATTATAAGGATGTTCTGTTTCACCAATCATTCACCTAAAGATTTTAACACACTTAGTAATCTTTTTCTGAATTGATAGTTTGAATTTATGAAATGAAGTTTTCTCTATCACTCTTTCCACATTTATTAGCTGGCATTTTTCTATGCAGTCGGTCTTTCCTTTGGGAACTAAAGCCCTGAAATATAGTTCCTACTGCAAAGGAAGAATAAATATTTAATTTGTTCTCTGTTATTAAAAATGTAGATATCTTCAATACCAAACTTTCTTGGTTAGGGATCTGTTTCTTCACTGAATGTTCATATCATAAAATACTTACATACCTAGTTTCTCTTCTATTAATTGTTTTTAGAGAATTTTATTTAAATTCTACTTTTCTCTGTTATCCTTGGTCCTATGACAGTTACACCCAGGACACGCATCCCCTAGCTCTTTAGGTATCTAATCCTTTTTCTTTTTATTGCATATACAAAACCACTTGTCAACCCCTAAAATATAACTAATGCTTCAGTTTACCTAACAATTTCTATTAACGGGGATTTTCAGTTTTTAGCAAGTGCTTATTCCTAAATTATAGGGGATAAGTAGAACACAAACTTAACTGGTTCTTCCAAAGTTATGTTGCGTGTATATAGCTTTAGGAAAAGAATCTAAGATTCCTGAAAGACTTGTGGACTAATTAAACCACATTCCAACCATCTAGTTTCTTTATACTCCAGGGGTGCTTTTCCTCAGATATACTAAGCTCTAGGAAGTAAGACGTTATGTTTTTATATTTACAAACATGAGCTCCATTTTAATAAACTTTTCATTTTAAACACTCAGAAATACCTCATTGAATGTAAAGGAAAGAGGGAAGACTAAAACATGAAGACAGACAAGAAGAAACAACTTTTCCAATTCTAAAATATGTGCTCCCCCAATAAAAATAGAGTCTTAAGTCAGTCCTCCTCCTAATTATGTTTTTATTTATCTATTGCATACAGGCAGATGAATAGCTCAAAATGCCTAAAGTCATTCTGGGCAAGCTGACAAGTATCCTACACATTGAAATGAGAAGTGGGAAGAAGGCCAGATTGCCTAATTGTTACTTGGGAATCTGAGGAGGTGGACAAGCCAAAATCTTTATGGGGATCCAAAGAGTACAACGTCTTCCTTAGGCAGCAGAAGAAAACAATGGGCCAGATTTTCATTCTGTGTAATTTTATAGGATTCCATTGTATCCTCTATTGTTTCTTTCATGTACTGCCTGAAGGGGAAGTGTATTGTTATCTATGGGAGAGCTTCCATAAGAGAGTTACAGAGGATGAGAACATAGCCTCTGGGAGATTAATGAATGATAACGCCATTTGATTTAGTACAGAACTTGCAAACAAATATTTTGGAAACTGTGTACCTGAAAGACCTAAGCATTAAAGTCAGAAAGTTTTAGTTACCAAGAGTTAATGAGACAAGCAATATCCCAAGTTGATTAAAGGTGATTTGAAAAGAGCATTTGGAGGTGAGGGGAATAAATGGAGCCCTGAGAAAGGGTAGGGTATTCACAGAAATGTGAAGATGAGATTGTCATTATCTGCAGGAAGTCTTAAAGAACATTTAATCTAACCCCTTCTTCATTTACAGATGGGGAAACCAAGGCACAAAGAAGCTAAATGACTTGCCCAAGCTCTTGCCCCAGATAATGTCGAGTTAATGACAAAGTCATGATATCTTCATTACTGGACTCTCTTTCTACTGGGTTGTCGGAAAAGTCATGATGCATTTTTGCGACGAAAAACATAGAAAAAATACGTCATGACTTTTCCGACAACCCAATAGTTCTACTAAAGCAGTATTTTTTTCAACTGGGTCTCTTTATTATACAGGAGGGATATCTACAGATATATAGTTTTAGGAAATCCTAGAAAAGAAGCTGTATAGAAAGCTTTTTTACAACTTTCTTGAGGTATATTTTAAACGTCATAAAGTTCATTTCAAGTATACAACTCAATGAATTTTAGTAAACTTACCGATTTTAGAACATTTTCATCACTCAATAACATCTCTCATGCTGATTTACAATCAATCCCAGTTCCCACTCCCAATCCCAGGCAATCACTAACTAATCCACTTTTCTGCCTTTATAGATTTGCTTTTCCTGGACATTTCGTATAAGTGAAATCACACAATAATGGTCTCTTGTGTCTGGGTTTTTTCCATTTATTATGTTTTTGAGGTTCATCCATACTATAGCATGTATCAGTAGAAGTTCCTTTTTATTGCTGAATAATCTAGGCTAGGCTGTGTATGACTATATCATATTTTGTCTATTATTCAGTTGATGGACAGTTAAATTGCTTCCAATTTTTAAAATTAAATTTATTGAGGTTAATAAAATTATATAGGTTTCTAGTGTACATACAATTCTATAATACATCATCTGTATATTGCATTGTGTGTTCATCACCCAAAGTCAAATCTCCTTCCATCAACATATATTTGACCCCCTTTATCCTTTGCACCCCCCCACCACTACTAAACTGTTGTCTGTGTCTGAGTTTTTGTTTGTCTTGTTCCTTTGTTGCTTTCAGTTTTATAGCCCAAATATGAGTGAAATAATATGGTTCTCAACTTTTTCTGTCTGACTTATTTCGCTTAGCATGATAATCTCAAGATCCAACTATGTTGTCGCAAATGGCAGTATTTCATCTTTTATTATGGCCAAGTAATACTACATTGTGTGTGTGTATATATATATATATATATATATCACGTTCTTTATCCAATCATCTATTGAAGGACACTTCAGTTGTTCCCAATTTTTGATAAAAAGTTTTTAATTCTATATTTCCAATTTTTCTTTCATTTTAATGATATAAAAATCACAAATATTTATTTTTTAGATTATCTGGGTATCTGGATGATTTTATAACTGAATATTTAACAGGCAGGTTTCAACACCACGGTTTGTATTTATGATTTCACTGGTGCCCAGTGTTACTACATTAGTTGTCCAGGATTAATGATAGAAGGACAAAGGTAGACTTTTAATATGTACATGAGTCATTTGAGTTGGGTGAAAGCCAAATAAGACCCAGTGATACTGAAGGAAGGACTGTCTCACAGAAGAGATCAACAAGAGGAAAGTCAAGGGAGAAGACAACCATGTATGTGGCACTGAGTGGCACAGGGTGCAGAGCCTCAGAAAGCATGTGTTACAGCTCTCATTTCCATTTTGAACTGTTAATTTGAATGTTTAATGGTTCTGTAATTTGTTATTTAATTTGTTTTGGCTGTCTATGAGAGCTACAAGTATAAAAAGCTTATAGCTAGCTTTGCACATATTTAAATTATATTATAATAAAAATTATGTGAACGCTGAGAATCTTAATTAATTTTTCCCTTAAAAGAAGCCTGTGCTTTACTTAAGTAATAAGATATAGCTATATAAAATAACTGAACCAAACTTTAAAGACTTTCTAATCCTCTCATTTTTTATAAGTAAATAAAAAAGAGGTGACATGACTTGTGCAAAATTATATATAACCAGTTAGTGACAGAGCTGGGTCTAAAACACAGGCTCTTAACAGCATGGCTACAAAACATTTATTCCAAGTTGTATATTGTTAATCTTATTAAGCCTTTGGTCATTTTATAAATAAGACATCCACTGAGATTGAGACATGAAACAGATTCCTTCTCTAAATCCTAATTTTCTACCTATGACTGAATAATGATTACAGTCCAAACCTTAAATTTAAGATCCAAGATCTGGTGTTTACAAAGTTGGCATGAGGAAGAAGGAAAAGATGGTTTAGCTAAATTCAAGAGTCAAGAGGCAGAATGGTACAACTGGAAAGAAGTTGAAGACCAGGGTTCAATCTGCAGTTCTGCCATTTACTTTATAAAATTAAGCAAGTCACAATGGCTCTGGTCATAATTTCCCATAGTGAAAGTGGAGATAAGGAAGGGACAGTAGATTAGATGATTTATAACATTTTCTTTTAGCATTTCCATTCAATGAATTTTAAGTTTTAAGGGCTCATCTATTATAAATTCTTGTCCCTAATCATAATCACGTCTAACCTCTGCATTGGTTAATAATATTATTGCTATAATCTGCCCACACACCCACCCACTCACCCATTTTATTGTTCACTATTTCCTAACATGTAACTTAAGTTTTACTCAAAAGGATATATCTACTCACTCCTTTGTACCTGTGATATATAGTAGGTGCTCAATAAATGTTGAGTGGCTGCATCAACGTGTGAATGAATATGTGGATTCCTATTTTCTGCCATCCATCAGGACTTGTTTCTGGCTTCCTTATTTTATTTATGCTATAACACTCAATGACATGTTTTTCTTGATTAGTGCAAAGTAAATGGTCTTTGAACATCAATTAATTAGTTATTACCCCTAATTATGTGATATCGGCTCACTGTACATAGAGTCGATATCACATAATTTACACCTAAATTGTTTCTTATATGTTTGTTTAATTTCTCCAGATATATTAAATCCTTTGAAAAACATAAGAGGGTATACCGCCTTTTACTTCATTTATTCTTCTTAGTACAGTATCACGTGTTCAAGATTTGATTGATTGTTAATTCCAAACAGATGGTAGGTATACTATCTTTTCAAAGGCCTTCAGGAAAGTACCTTCCCCCAATCTAAAAGTCCACAAGAAGCTCAGCTCTCAGTTTGCTTTCAGAAGAGGTTCTAAGAAAAATGATTATCATTCTTTGAATAATGCCCCTATAAACACTTCAAGAATATTATTCAAATACACTATTCCTCTTCCTTAATTTCTTTTCCCAGTTGAAGAATTGGTGTCTCATAATTAGTTCTTTAGACCTCATTTTGTTTCTGGTACTTGAAAGTTCTAATATAATTACTTCCCTAAGTTATACATAGAAAGAGTCTTTGACTGTGAAGGAACACAGGGTTCTAATAAAGGTTCTACTATTTGCCAATGTCTTTGGGTAGGTCACGGAGCATTTCTGGGCTTCCATTTCCTCATATGCAAAATGGGATGTAATATCTGCCCTGCCTTACAGGGATATTATTAGGATTAAATATGTTGCTATATGAAAGAACTTGACACATTTTAAAGCTCTATGGAAATGTAAGGTATTATTTTCCTATTGCTACCAGAACACTAAAAGCATTTTCCTTAAGGTTATAATGTACAAGCTTCATTGAATAAACATTGAAAAATATATGTGTGTAAGCAAGTTGAAAGGAAGTATGCTAGATAATGCTAATGTTAGCTATTTCCAGGTGATGGGATTATGAGTGATTTTTTTTCTTTATATTTTCCTGCATCTTTTTCAATAGTAGGTATTACTCATAGAATTTAAAAAGTTACTTTAGATAAAATAAAGACTTTCAAAAATTGAGTATTAAAAAGTAACAGCTATCAAATCTGGAGGATCTTTTAAAAGAGAATATCAAGCCAGCCTTCTACAGTTGATAAAATTACATTGCTGAGTAGATTATTAAGGTAGGTGGCAGAGATGTTTCTAGCTAAGCTTTTCAAAGAAGAGGAAAGTTATCAAGAATAATGGTGTTTCCATTTTTCTAAAGAACTATTATCTTCCATCTTTTTTTCTTCTCTGAAGTGTTTCTACTAAATGTCAGCATCATTAGTCCTCAAAGAGTATCAAGAGGTGAAAGACTCACAACATGGAAAACCTCAGACAGGAAACTTAACGTTAGCATTGCATAAAAGAGACCACAAACTCCTGACCTGGTTGTTGTCCCCCACCTCTCCTCACTCCTCAAGAGCAACAAACATTAATCTGGTGGATCTTGTGATGTTCAGGATGTGTTCACAAATCAATTTCCAGCTCAGCTTTTATCATATTTACTGAGAATTCTGATCAGTAGCCTTTTGGTTCCAGCACTGTCTCATCCTGAATATCATCTTCCCTTTATTTATGTTCTCCTCATTCTCGCCCCTTACCCCTCCTGATGTGTGTCTTTGAGGAATTGAATAAGACGAGGACAAAATTAAAAACTGCGCTCAGACGACGGACATAAGCTGAGACTGTCACAGGCAACCAGAACATATAATCACTTTAAAATTAAGCAAAGTGAGGAGATTTAAGAGGAGAGAAGTTTCATGATGTCTTTGGTCCTGGCAACTAGAAACTAGGTTAATGCTGCCATAGTTTTTTTCATTTTGCCTTCCACTTCCAATGGTTATTAGCTCATGGATGTGGGAATCACATGAACACTTTCATTGGACATCTATAACTAAATGTGGTGAAGCAAAGTTTCTTTGCTTTTCTTCTTTTTTTAATGTTAAAGGTTCACACAGGGCAGTTGTTTTGCAAAGGAGGGTGGGAATTGCAACGGTTTTGCCCTAGGCTGTCTTGCATTAAGAATTATTGCATCTGGCCACTTTTCAAGCAACCAGATGTGAAGTAAGTAATGCGCATTTGGATTACAAATCTCATTTTAATATCTTTCAACATAAATAACAATAACAATAGTCAATATATTTATTTCAAAGCTTCCAAAAAGTGAGAGACATTAGCCACATAGAAACCACAATGTAGAAAAGCTAGAGAAAACAATGATTCTATTAAAAGTATTTTTTAAAATTAATCTAAAAAGCATATGTCAATGAAGGAAGTAAAATAAAGCTTGGTTTGATAGTTACAATTAACCAAAGCACCAAAAGTAGCAAACACCAGAATAATTCAATTCAGTAAATTCTTACCACTTGAAAGTCTTAATCATATGACTTAGCTATTGAAATGATTGTTTTGGGGGTTTATTACTAAGATTGCCAAAGGTCCCCTAAACAAGACTAGCCAATAAGAGCTTTGATAGTACCAGTCCTATCATATGCTTTGGAGAGTATACAGAGCTCTGATAGAAACTAAAATATATCTTAACATCAAATTCCTAACAACAAACCCTTTATATCAAGCCACACCCACAAATGAATGGATTAAGCCACCTTGAAAGAAAATCAACAATAATTTCTATTATTCTCCATTTTGTAGTATGATGGGTCCATTAATCCGATGGAGCTGTGACCCATCAGGTTAGACTAGTCTGATGACAGTTCACACCATTTATGTCCACAGTCATAAATAAGACTAAGATTTGGGAATACACAAAAGGAAGGAGAAAAAAGTTAGAAATCCATTTACAGCAAATCAAGATGTTAAACTGTAAAGCGCTACATGGTAGGATAACAGATGAAAGTAGATCAAGGGAACAGTTGAAGTACATGTGGGAACGTGAAGGATCTATTAAAAGAATCCAGGATAAGGTGACTTTCACCACAACGTATAAAATACACAGTAATACTATATGGTCTTTTAAAGTATACAAAGCATTTTTACATATATTATTTATTTAATCTTGAGCGGTTGGAATTATTTCCATTTTATTGAAATCTGAGGCTCAGGGAAACTATGTGACATGGCCAAGATCATTTGAACAGGATGTAAAATCTGAACTTAAAAATTTAACACGAATCAACAAACATACAATGAAAAAAAGCCGTCACAAAACTTATCTGTTTATAAGGCACTGTGGGAAACACAGAGCAGTGTAAGTCTGCCCTTAAGGAATTCATATCTTGTTGGAAAACAAGCTGCAAAGAGGTGAAAAGTAATGATTCATGATTTGAATAAGAATTCCAGCCAATGACAGAAGAGATGTCACAAGGTAGCACCTGGTTAGTTGCCAAATAAATGAAAAATGACTTAAGTTTCACAGGGACTCCGAAGAGCACGTCAAAAGGGGATGATTCTTGGAAACGGCTCCATGGAAGAAATGGGATTTCAGCTGGGGTTTACATAGTGAGCAAGACACAGAGACTAGCAGCGCATGGCCTCCTCAGAAACAGTGACCATGCCTCTGTGCCACTTCACATCTATGTCACAGAACCTCAATAACTATGATTGTAAGAATAAAGACCATTGTCTGGCTAACCGATGAGCTGATTAACAATTGAAAGAATGAACACATGGAGAGGAAGTGCGGAGCATCTGAGGCAAGGGGAAGGGAGCAAAAGTAAGCCCGGGGCACGGTGAGTGCAAGCAAATTGTGTGTTTTACAGCAGCCTAGTAGGTGACGTATCCAAGGTTATATAGTTAGAGGACACAGCAGGAGCTAGAATATAGGTTTCCTGACATTCAGTGAGGAATAGAGGTATAAACGGAAAAAACATTGGCTTTATCGTATTTAGATCAACGTAGGCTATAACAGAATCCCAGCATCACCACTTCTAATTGTCTTCAATCCAAACTGAAATAATCCGGAGCTTCCTCCCTTTCCTTTTCTCCATTTAAATCAGTAAGTAAACTATGCTTTTTCCCACCTCAGAGCCTCCAGATGTTATTTCCTCTGTAACATCATCGTTCATCTCACAGCTCACTTAAGCTAACTCCTATTCTCTGATTGTCAGCATAAAAATCACTTCCCCAAACCCTCAGAGTAGTTAAATCACCCAAGCTTGGCTTCTCATTCTATACAACTTATATTACCCTTTTCCTTCTTCACAGCACTCATTTTATTTATTTGAAACAATTTTTTTAGATTTATTTATTTTTAAGATTTTTATTAAAATATAGCTAACATGAGATATTATATTAGTTTCAGGTGTACATCATAGTTATTCAACAGTACCCACCTGGCACTATACAGAGCTATTACCACATTATAGATTATATTCCCTATGCTAAAGAAGTGATCGCCATGATAAGTCCAGCAACCGTCTGGCACTGTTCCACCCTATCACAATATTATTGACTATGTTTCTGCGCTGTACATTACATCACCATCACAGCACTCATTTAATTAGTACTTGTTCATTTTCTGCTTTCTCCACTACATTATAAACTCAATGAAGACATTATCCCTGCAGAATGCCCACACTAGCACAAAGAACACTGACTAAAGCCTTAGAAGACTTGAGTTTTAGTATTGGTGGGTTTTATTAATTTTCCATGTTGTTCTGGGAAGTGACTTAACTTCTCTAGGCCTCCTTTGTAAAAGGAGAGGAGTTGGATTTGATCAGAGTTTCTTAAACTTCACTAATGTGTGAGTCCCTTTTAAAGGAAGGAAAAAAAATCCTACAGACCTGCCAAGGTTGTGTCCTCATACTCCCCAGAGGTCCTATAACTCCAGGTTGAGAAAACTGACATAAGAAACCATTAAAACGTCCTTGAATTGTAAAATTTTGGCTTTATAATAATCTTTTAGATTATTGATATAAAACACATTATTTTTAAATTCTAAAACTCTTAGAACTTAAGAATATATTTGTAGATCCCTAAAAATCTGTGGATCCCAGTTTGAGAAAGAGATGGTCTCTTCCACGTCTAAAATGTCAACATTCTAGAAAATTAATGTTTATTTTCCAGAGTATGAGTACTTTGTAATGAATCATACCGTACACCTGGGCTAGTTAAACTGAGATTTGGGAGAGAATACAAGGAATTCCACAGCATCAAGGCATCCAGAAAAATTCTTTCATTTGAAGAGAGACCTATTCTCAGGTATTGATTTTGGCAACAGGATGAAAAGCATTTGACCTTAAGTCAATGTATGTGGCGATGAAAAGCTTATAGAAAGCATTTCCCTGGGCTCAAAAGAAGCGATCTCTTTTATTCTATAGAGAAGTATGTGAAAATGTGAATTAAAATTGAGCAAAGAACAATACAAAGGCAAAAAGACAAATAGCCAAAAGAAAAAAATGGGCAAAAAGGCTTTAATAAGTATTTCTCCAAGGACACATACATGTCCAACAAGCATGTGAAAAGATGCTCTACCTCATCAGTCATCAGAGAAATGCAAATCAAACCACAATGAGATACCACTTCATACCTACTAGGATGGCTATACTATAATCCCATTTATATGAAATAACTGAAATAGGCAGATTCATAGAGACAGGAAGTAGAACAGAAACAGCCATGGGCAGAGGGGTGTGTGATGGGGAGTTGTTTAATGGGCCGAGTTTCAGTTTGGGGTGATGAAAACATTTTGGATATAGATAGGGCTGATGGTTGTACAACACTGTGAATATAATGAATGTCACAAAACTGTAGGCTTAAAAATGGTTAAAATGGAAAATTTCATGTTACATATATTTTTACTGTAATAAAAAAACAGTGAAATAGGCAGCTTGTTCTTTACCAGTTGAACATACTAAGCCTAGTAGAGATATAAAATATACAACACATTGCTTTGGTAGGCAAACTTGCTCCACAATCAGGGACTTCAAGAATTAGCAGTAGTAAGTGTATGACTAATCACCAACTACCTGTTTATTTTGGAATTATGGAGGTCCCCATAACTGGTTTACACCTATCAAGCCATCCAAACTCTAATTGTATGGTTCAAGTTAATTATTAATCATCCTTAGTGATGAATGTTAAAGACCTCAAGGATAACTGAAAAACAAACCTAAATATTCTGATTTCATATTATCCTTTTTATCTCCTTCTAGTGGAGGTGATAATAACTGATTAAAAGATTATCAGAATCCTGGAGAGAAAAGTTAGAGCACGATTTTTCTATACAGTAGGTTCCAAGAGCGGAACTTAATACTATTTCTTTTCGTTTTTACCTTACAGTACACAGGCTTTGCAGGTAAAAATAGAGCTTGCCAGCGCCATTTAGATACTAAAGAATTATTTTTACTTGTTTAACTTATTTGCTTTGTTTTTCAGCTTGATGAGTGGTTCTAATGGACGCAAGGGGCATTGGTGGCTGAAAATCCTTGGAATTTTAACACCTCTTTTGTGACATGAATATATGTTTCAAAGGACTTTCCCAAATATAACTCAACTGTACAGTGGAATAATTATCACTCTTCCCACCTCTTCAAACTTTGGGTCTGAGCCCTTTCTCAACAGAGCCAAAAAAGCATTCATGCCAGCTGTCATCTTACATTCTCTGCTGTGGTCTTCATTCGCTTTTGATTTGGGCTCCTGACTCTCTTTAAAAAACCTTGCCAAATAAGTCGAAAGAAACAATGTCTTTAGTTTTTCTCAGTCTGTTTGGAATTAAACCTCTGACTGGAGAAAGGTGACATTTATTCATAATAAATATTCTGTTCTTCGGGTTTTGTTTTACTGGACTTCTTACCGAATGCCCAGAGGCCAGGTTCTCAGGTTATCTGAATATAAACAAAATGCTTGTTTCCTGACTGAGACCTCATCTGCCAAGATTCCACTCAGGCTGCTGATTTATAGGTGGTTCTCACTTTCTAAGTGCAGAAGATTGGAACCCAGTGGTGACACCGCCTATGGTCAGGCTAAAATAAAATCAACAGCAGTTCAAAAAGGAAGAAGCAAATTGGATTAAAACATCCAGTTTCCTTCTCTTTTACCACTTGCTTCTTTTCACCCTACCCCTCACATTTTAAATTAGAATATAACCTCTTTTGACATAACTTGTACGGAGATTATAGAAAATCGGTCACTCTCTTAAAATAATTCTGTGAGAGTGCCTATTTTGAAAAAATAGACAATTTTTTGAAAAATTGAATGAACTGTTAGGTGGGGGAAAAAAATCAAACACCCTCTTCCTTCAAGTTCATATTTTCACAAGATGGCTAATTACATAAGCTAGGCTACTATTTTAATGGAAAATCCAGGATAAATGTCCAGCTTCCATGGAACATTCGGCTTTTAGATACTTGGTTGTCCGGCCCAATATTTTACTTTCTACCCAAGAATCAAAGAGCCACTTATGAAAATCTGCATTTCGATGTATCTCTTGTAAACAAATACTCTACCTTGGGGAAAGAGAAGACCGATGACAATCTGTGAGATTTAAGCTGGTAATGAAATGAGAAACAAAGACATCTTCCTATGGCCAGATCAACTCTGGCTCTACTTCCTCTCCAGAAAGATGAGAAGAATCAGTACCTCCCAAAATAGAACTAAGTAAAATTGATTCTATTCTGGAAATTAGTATACAGTATATAAAACAAAACATGTATTTGGGAAAATACTCCTGCAGTTAATTTTTTCATTTAAGAACATTAACCAGAGATGTCTCTGTTGATTTTGTTACAGCTGTAACATTTCCACTGGATGAAGCATTGAAGTTACAAATTGGCTTGCTGTTTGAGTGGTCTGGAAAAAGCATATTCTATATCACTGGACTGCTGTAAATTTAAATCCATTTCCTCTAGTTCTCAGCTCATTTTGGCAGCATACTCCTAACTAAAAGTGTAATAAACTACATTGTCACTCTGCAGGGTTTTTATAACTCCGTCTACCATATTTGGGGGTGGGGGAGAGGTAGCAAGAACCCATAAGGAAGTAAATGGTGTTATGTGACATTTTGTAACCTTTAGCTAGCCCAGGGACAACTGAAATCATGTGTTTAAGATAGGAAGTGTTACTAAATTTGGGGTGACTTCTTGTGGCTTTATTTTTTTCTTATACCAGCATCACTCAATTTGTTCACAAATAGATTTCTGGATTTTTTTCTAAATCATTTTCCCTCCATAAGACACAATTCCTTTTTATAATGGAAATATTCTTGGTAACATTTAAACTAACAAGAGATAGGAAACTAGAATGCTAATTAACCTTTAAGTTACTACAAAAGATTTGTAGTAACTTAGGATTTTTTTAAAATCCTAAGATTTCCATTAAATGTCAATCAATTTCCCAAATTTAGTTCCCAATTTCCAAAAAATCAACATTGTAACTAAACAAAAAAACAATTACTACAAAATAAAAGTGGCTAACTTAATACAATTAACACGTCCCTGAATTGTCATGGAAGAGAATGAGAAGAGAGATTAAAGAGGAGAAAAGGAAGGGAAGAATACAATACAAAGCCTCTTTATTGGCGACATTTTATTTTGTAATTCAGCTTTCATTCATTTAATATTTATTGAGTAGTTATTATGTATCAGGCATTATGCTCCAGGCTGAGAACACATCAGAGAACACACAGTCCTTGCTTGCAAGAGAGTTTACAGTTATCAATACATTCAGGCATTTTAATAATTTTTAATAAGGAGGAAACAGGGTACATCCAGAAACTTTGACTTGTGGACTAAAAATTTCCTTTGTATCTCTAATTCTAGTGATTCCTATAAGTTCCTTTGATATATAAAGCTATATGGTTGCCATATCTGTGCATGCTTAGAAAATTAAGCGCTGGAGGGTTCTTAAAGATCAATTTGTGTAACCTAACCTAATTTGTCTAATGTATGGGAGAACTGAGGCTGCAAGAGGAAAGTGACTTAATTAAGGTCACTTACCTGCCATGTCTTTATTTTTATGAGCTTTCTTCCAAGTAAGATATAACTTTGGAGGTATCATGATAACTAATGGTTTTATAAATCAATGCTTATCTGACACCTTTCTCATTTACCTTCTCTAGATCTTCACTGGGACAATCATCACATTAATTTCTTTACCTTTTCTTCCAAACTTAGGAGAAGCAGTTTTTCCTTAGAGGGGTCTGACTCCTTTTAATGTTTATCTGAGACCTCACCCCCATAATATTTCCTCCTTCTCCACTGATTTGCACTCTTCCCTACTTGACTCAACTGTCCTATTCACTGCCAAAATTCCCAGTGGTCTAAAAACATTACTCCTCCATTAACAAAACATGGGGAACTAACTACCTATTACCTCTAAGCTCCCTGATATATGCATATCCATTCCTACCACTACATTAAAGCGATAATCTTAAACAATTATCTCTTCCTTGTAACTGTTAATGACCTTTCTCCTTTTTTCATTCTTCTCGACTTTTCATTGTCATTTTATAATTTTTTGGGAACACACACACACACACACACACACACACACACACACACACACACACACAGAATATTATTCAGCCATGAGAAAGAAGGACACCCTGCCACTTGGGACAACATAGATGGGCCTTGAGCACATTATGCTAAGTGAGTTAAGTTAAACAGAGAAAGTCAAGTACTTTATGATCTCACTTACACGTGGAATCTTAAAAAGCCAAACGTGGAGAGAGAGAGAGA
>NW_017731446.1:468673-513409 GCF_001890085.2 Hipposideros armiger | reverse complement strand
ATATATATATATATATATAGACAACAAAATCGTATTATAATCATCAAACTTGCTAAGAGACTATCACTTAATTATTCCAACCACTAAAAGAAACAATTAACAAAATGGAAAGGCAACCTACAGAATGGGAGAAAATTTTTGCAAACCATATATTGGATAAGGGATTGTTATAAAATATATATAAAGAACTCACACAACTCAATAACAACAACAAAAAAACAAACACTCCATTTTTAAAAGTGGGCAGAGGAACTAAATAGATATTTTCCCAAAGAAGACATCCAAATGGCCAACAGGAACATGAAAAGTAGCTCAACATCATTAATCATCAGGGAAATGCAAATAAAAACCACAATGAGATATCACCACATACCTGTTAGAATGCCTATCATCAAGAACACAAGAGATAACAGGTGTGGGTGAGGATGTGGGAAAAACAGAACCCAGTGCACTCTTGGTGGGAATGTAAAGCCACTATGGAATACAACATGGAGGTTCCTCAAAGTATTAAAAATAGATCTATCTTCCTCTTTTAAACTTTACCTATGTGTTGTTTCTAAAGACCTCAGCTTTCAATCCATTCTTCACTCTACACTAATGACACTCAAATCCACATGTCTAGTTCTGACCGCTGAAACAAGGTTCGGTCTTCACAGCTCTCTAGGATATTTCTACTGAGACATTCCATTTTCACTTCAAATTCAACAAGTCTAAAATCAAACGCATCTTTCTTCTCCCCAAAGAGTCCCTCTTCCATATTTAATTTAATACCTCTATCACATCATACATCAACCAAAAGTTCATTTTTGATTCTTCTTTTTCCTTCACCTTTTTTATTTTTCATTCAGTCACCAAATCTTATGTTATCAAAATATCTTTCACTTGTCCCTTCCAAACAGAGCTGCATTTGTCATACCATTTCCCTATCCCCAAATCTTTAAGTTCCCCAATGCCTCCTAGACAAAGTCCAAGTTCCTCACTCTAGTCTTTGTATCCAAATTTAGTCCATGTCCTCTCCCTATGTGAACTTCCCACTGATTCTGGAGTACGATATGCCCACCGATATCTTGAAATTCTTTCCCCATGATGCCCCTCATTTCAAATTTCCATCTTCTTCCTTCGCATGTCTCCATATCCTTCCCTTCAGGGTTTAGCTCAGGGGCAACGACCCATGAAACAACGACTGATGATTCCCGCTCTGCATGTGTATCTTCTTCCGTGAACTTTTACTACATGTTTTTTCCTCAGTCACACATTGCCCAGCTCTAGTATTTCATTCTTTCAAGTGGTAGGTGTAGATATTGTCTTTGTCTTTGAGACAGGACTGTGAGCAAGAATATTTCATAATTCTATTTTGTCTAGAACACTGCTGGATATATGAAAGTAGTTCAATCAATACTTGTTTAATAAATAACATATACAAATAGGAGCCAAAAAAATCTCAGTACAAATACCTATTCTAGCCTTTTATATTTCTGATTGGGTGGCAATATATTATTGTGGGGTCTAAACCTGAAATAACTAAGTGCAGAAATACCTAATTAATTTCAACAAATGTCTTGCTACAGATTGAGTCCCAACAGGAAGCCACTCAGGTATGGTCCTATAAATCCTTAAATCACCAAAAACATATCATCACCATTAAGAAAATAAATAGCAATAGACCCAAAAGGCAAAAACACATTCATGCTGCTTTAATTGGTAATAAGAAAGTAGAGTCTAAGGACTAACAATGTACATTTCTCTAAAGCAATAAACAAACAAACAAACAAACAAATAAATAAATAAATATTCAAGACATATTTCCAACAACATGTCTTCAAAAATAGATTAGTATGTATGTGCTAGGAAAAGATCTATCCTGATGGCAAAATGTAATACCTGGGTACTGAGCATGATGGAACAGCTTCCGCTCAAATTCCATCCTTTTAAAGAATGACTTGGATTGGCCAGTGAGTGGACCACTGGTAAGATGTACTGGCGACTTTTAGCTTGAGTGGGTGAGAATAAGTTACCTGTCCTCTGTCTATTCTGATGTTTTCATTCGGATACAATTAAAGGCAATGATTATAGTAATCCCTCAAAGATATATAATGCTGTAAAATTTTTCTAAGCTCTTATATATTTGATCTTAGTTGATCTTTGCAATAAACATTTTAAGATAAAGAAATTGAGGTCCAGAGTTTTTAAGAGTTTGCCAATTTAAAAGAAGAGGACAGACTACAACCCAGGTGTCCTGACTACC
Source organism: Hipposideros armiger (assembly GCF_001890085.2). NCBI lineage: Eukaryota > Metazoa > Chordata > Mammalia > Chiroptera > Hipposideridae > Hipposideros > Hipposideros armiger. Next base: position 511,164 of record NW_017731446.1, on the reverse strand, counting down.
AAAGCAGCAACTTTCTCTGGAAGTACACAGCACTCTTCCAAAGTACAACTGGAGGGCAGTGTTGGTAAAACACTGAGTATTAAACATCTCTGTAGTAATAGGAAAATCATTTTCACTGTTTGTATGTAATTATAATACTTCCTGAGTAATACTCCTTATATTTCCAGTGAGAGTAAGAAAGTACATTTTGTGGTTTATTAGTCATATAAGACTTCTCTGGATTTTCAAAATAGATGCTAAAAAAAATAAAGTCTTGTCAATTGTATTTATACTTCAGTGGTTACTTCTGTACACAGAAGTGCTCTCAGTTTTATGACACTATCTGGAAGAAGTTCAATAACACATTGTTAATACTCTACTCCTACAAAATAATTTTAAAGCTCCATGGGAATTTAGATTTGCACAAGTTATTAGGATGTGACCTTTCCCTTAGATTTCTTATTTTAGGATTGACTTAACATGGTATTTCCCCAGTGGGAGCTGTTGTACTTCCTTCACAGATAAGAAAAATAGCAATCACAAATTATAGTGAGTAAACTTGGGGAAACATATATTTGTGTGATGCTGATGAAACTGAAATCATAAAAGGAGACCCACACTACGTATTCCTTGGATTTGAGAGGAAAGCCATGTGGCTTGCTAACAAAAGAAAACAAAAGTTATGCCATTATGGTATTTCCCTGAAATTTATTCCTAATTGTTTCTTGTCCCAGCTACCAAGTCTTATGACTTTAAGATTATTAAAGATGTTTACGTCACTAAATTTCCTATGTCCTGTCTACTGGGAGTATAAAAGGTTAAAAATATCAAACTTTTAATAATTTACATGATTTCAGATCATAGGATCTGGACTGAAGGACAAGGAATTCATGAACGTAAAGAAAAACCCCCAGAAAAACATGAACGAGATCACAGTTTCTTCACGTTATGTTCCATAGAATAACAGTGGCTTCCAATTATTCATCTCTTACTACATGATACTGTGACAGAATTTATGCACATTATTTGTAACACATGAGTTATTGGAAACATCCAACAATCAAGTATGCTATAACTGGGACTATAGAGCATATTGTTGGCCATTTTTAACAAAGGCAAACAACACTGTGTCAGGGGAGATAATAAAGACATGTACATTTTCCCTAACTAGTTTAACTAGGTGTCAAAATCAATAACTTTATATAGTGTTAGTTAATAAAAAAAATTAAAATTAAAAAATTATGAAAAGATTTAAAATTTTTTTGTTATAAGAATGAAAGCGTGGGATATTAATGGAAATTAAGTAATCATCAAAAGTAATGTTTGTATCCTCTCTTATCAGATATTCTTGTATATTAGGTTTGATTAAAATTACTATTTGAGAACAATGTTTTATTTAAATTATTACTCAAAAATCTCAAATAATCAAACCCCTCCCCCTACCATGCACTTTTAACAAACTATTAATTCATAGTCTCTGCAGCACAGAAATTTTTCTTTCGGGCTTAATTTTTAGGAATTAACTCTTTACATTTTACACTAGTGACTGACTTTTAGTACCCATTGTGATGAAGTCATCATTTTTCCAGAAAATACTATGTAGTTTAGACACAGCTAGGTTTTAAAACATTGTTTTTGAATCAAAAGAGAATTTAGAATTCATTTATCACACTCCTTTAATTTTATAGACATTGAGTGCCAGGGATAGCAATGTATTTAGTGTCTCAAACACTACATAGACATATGAAAATGTGTGTACATGTATTGAGAACTGGAAGGCAACTTGTAGAAATTAAAACAGTTTGAATAAGGATGTGAAGATTATAGACAATTTTTTCCTTAACGTGATCTTTATTGTTACTACATTGCTTCTTTGATATTAAAAAATATAATACACTGTACTGTAATTAAAAGCTATAGTCTCTATTTCATTTAATTAACTGTAACTTAACCCCCAATGAAAGCTTAGAATAGAAAGAAAAGACAATCACTCCATGATCTTTTCCTAATTGTTGAAATACATTTTAACCATATAATTTTGCATCTTAAAATTTTTTCTTATCATTATATCTTTATTCAAAAATTAATATTCCCTCAAATATTTAAAACATTTAATTTACATCCTTTTTTTCCCTTTTAATTTGTTTGTATCCATCTGTCGGGACGTCCTCCTAGTGGTTAAACCTGCACGCTCAAAAGCAGTCATTCCTTTCTATCAACTCGCAGCACGTGGAGTTAAAGGCCAGGAGGCTCCCGCAGCACAATCTTCAAACTTTATTTAAATTTAGCACAGCCTTAGGAAATAATCTGCACCTGCCTTGCAATTAAGTAGGATTTTTTTCCTAACCAAACAAACATCAAAACCCCCATATCATTCTGATACCTAAACACTTGGTGAAGCCTCTCACTCTCTACTCACGTTCCACTATAAAGCGCACAAAGTCAAAGCTAGAAGATAACAGATTTAAAAGAACAGAAATCAGTTAAATGCACACTTTGGAAATATGTTTTTGTTCATTTTGCTACTACTCTATGCTCAGAGCAAGATCAAATGTCATTAAAAAATGCAAGAGTAATATAGTTGCTCAAACCCTTTAACATAGAAACTTCTTTCACCGATTTAGCTGACAAAAATGATTTTTAAAAAGTGAACTATGTGCATGAAGATATTCACTATATGTCATGGTATAAGAATACACAGTAATTCTACAACAATAAAAAACTAGACCACCTAAAAACTGGCTTCGTAAATTATGTGATATCACTAAAACGGACTATTAAGTTGCCATCACAAGAGATCTGAAAGTCAGGTAGAAACAAAGAATGATTTATATGATCTAACAGTAAAAGAAGCAAAAATGCTACAAATACCATAACTGTTAGTAAGTAGAAAACGTATACAGGCTTACAAGAACTGGAAGAAACTATGCAGAAATAAGAATAGTAGTTTAAATGTGATTAATTGTAGTCTTTTTGAAAAAACATTTTCATAGCCTTTCGGTAATAAACATGTCTTAAAAGAATTTAATGTAAAATGAAACAAACGCAACGGCCAAAATGCAGAGGCAAAAGTTATGTGTCCTAGTTACTAATCTCATTTCTAAATGTACCACCTACCCACCTTTCACGTTATCTATGTTCCAATCCTGAAGCCCCTGAGTTCATACATAGCAGTAGAGCTAGCTGAGAGTTTATTTACACAGGGCAGGACTGAACTTTGCATGTGAGCACATACAGAAAATGATAAAGATCGTTGTGTCCTATTAGTAATTTACAGAATTGTGATTTGCTCCACCCAGTACACCTATAATTGAATTCCTCAGCCATAAAGTCATTGGGACCAAACAAGTTCAGATATCTTTTATCTAAACCTTTCTTTCCTCCCTTACCATCAGTTAACATATTTCTTATGGGGCTTTTCTTCTTTTTATAGATTCATTTGTCTTGGTTATAAATTAACCCCACAAACAACTCTCCCAACCACGCCAGCTCTACTGTTTCCTGTGTACCAGGTTTCTTTTTACTAGCACAATTTATGATATGGAGGCCATTTAAAGTGCCAGTTGGTAAATGATGTCTGGGGAATCTTTAGATTTAAAAAAAAAAGATTCCTAAGGATAAAGACCCACAGGCAGAGATTCTCCTTATAGCTGGGCACCCTAGAAGTGAAATGTAACTGCTGAAGACTTCTGTTATTTCTTTTTTACTTTAAAAAATGCGGTAAAATATACATAACATAAAAATTTACCCTTTTAACCACTTTTAAATATACAATTCTGTGGCATTAAGTATTTTCACATTGTATGACCATCACCACCATCCATCTCCAGAATTTTTTCATCTTCCCAAACTGAAACTATACTCATTAAACACTAACACCTCATTTCCCCCACCCCCCATTCTAAATTCTGTCTCTATGAATTTGACTACTCTAGGTGCAACTTCTGTTATTTCTTGCTTCACCTAAAGTCTGTGAAGTAGTGTAATCTACTAAATTGTTGAACACACAAGAGAGTTGCCGGCAAAACAAAAAACTTTAGGGAAGAATTCCCAATACTTAGCATTTCATTTTCAAACACTTGAATTCAGAGCTTGGTCTTTTTATTTTAAGTGGCTTTGGATTTCACTGAACTTAAACTGGTTTTCAAAGCAAACATAATGCTGCTATTGAGTTCCTTTAAGAATCAAAGTTCCCTTAGTGCTACTTGTATCACTGAATGCCCAGAAATTTTATCTAAAAACAATGTGATCTTCACCATTCAAAAACAAGACTACTAATGCTAAATTCTTGTTCAAATGATGTCTTAGGTGAGGAATACCAAGAGATTATTAATTAGATCTAAATACGTTCCCAGTTTTGGTTTGAATATTCAAATCACATGCTGATTGTCACCAACTGAAAACTTTGCTAAGAGGAGACGGAGCCTTGTGGAATTTTCCCACTCACAAGTCTTCCAGGGCCGGAAGTAACTGGCGGAAGTATTAAGTGGAGACCAAGCTTGTGGAGGTAAGGATGGCAGTGTGTGTGGACAGGATTACAAAGCACAGTTCAAAGAGCATTTCTGATGAAAACAATGCCCCTGCTTCTCTCTGTTCCAAGATTTGCAAACAGAAACTCACTCCGTAAATCAGTGACAATCTAATAAGAGTGATTATTTAGTGACTCCAATATTACTTTTAAAGAGCTTTTTATTTTGACATAATTTGAGGTTTACAGAAAAGCTGCAAAGATAGTAGAGAGAGCTCCCAGGTACCCTTCACCTAGCTTCCCCTACTGTTACACGACATTTCACAACCATAGTACAGTGATCAAAACTAATAAATTGCCATTGGCGCAATACTGTAAACTACTTTTCTTGGATTTCACCAGTTTTCCCACTAATGTCCTTTCTCCGTTCCAGGATCCAATCCATGGTCCCACATTGCATTTAGCTGCCATGTCTCATTCTTCTCCAATCCTCTGGGAGTCCCTCAGTGTTTTTGTTTTTGTTTGTTTGTTCATTTTAAACAGCTTTATTGAGGTATAAATGCTATAAAAAAACCACTGCACATATTTAATGTATAGTTCCTTGGTCTTTCCATGTCTTTTATGCCTGACACTGTTGAAAACTGCTGGTCAGGTATTCTGCAGAATGTCTCTCTCTTTAGGTTTGTCTAAGGTTTTCTGATGATTCAATTGAGATTATGGATTTTTTAGAAGAATACCAAAGGGATGATATGCCCTTTTCAGGGCATTTTATCAGAGGGTATATGAGCTCAATATGTCTTTTTACTGCTGATATCAACCTTGATCACTTGGTTAAGGTGGTGTCTGCTAGGCTTCTCCACTGTAAAATTACCACTTTTGCCTTTGTAATTAATAAATATTTGGGGGGGATACTTTGAGGTTATGTACATATTCTGCTTCTCCTTACACTTTAACCAATTTTACTATTCATCTTGCCTGCAGCAATTATTACGGTGGTTCTTTAACGGCAAGTTTCTATTTCCTTCCTCCCTTTTACATTTACTAATTTAAATTCTTCTGTAAGGAAAAGTTCTTTCTCCATTTGTTTATTTATTCAGCATTTATTTATATCAGTATGGGATCATGTACATATTTTTTATTTGGGGGGCTATGCTACAATGATTTATTATTCAAATTATTTCAGCTTTGGCCACTGAGAGATGGAACAATTTGAGCAACAAAACAAGTAAGTATATTATTGGATTATAATCGCCACCCCCCCAATAAAATATATATACAGGAGTCCTGGATATTGAAGCTACTTTCTCCTTTGTGACCAGGAATATGGTTGCATGGTCTACAGGGAACTAGGAAGATATTTTAATTTTTATCTCAATTTAATTATAAGTATCATCAGAACCTAAAATAATATACTTGTACTTGAGACTTATTTCTGAATTATTTTTCAACGTCTAGGTCACTTTCCTATCTTTGTTTTGTCTTAGACAAATCCATTACTATGTTCTCCCTTAACTGACTGGTAAATTATACAGTACAAAGTATTCTGATAGTCAAAATAAAAGCTCTCTAAGAAATGTTACAATAAAATACCATGAAGAATTTGAATGTTCTTTTAAAAAAGATGCCTTTAAATACAAATTTAGTATGATAAATTCTGAGTTTTACCTACCGTTAAAGGGTGGCTCTTGATTGAGAAAATGACCTTGTATATCTGTGGTTTAGAATAGGCTTCTTTCAAACCTGAACAATTAAAAAGAAAGAAGGTTTTTAATATACACACATAATCAAAGTCCCTAGACAACCTAGGCTGCCAAAGTGTACGAGCACAGATAAGTTTATTGTTTTCTGTTGGATTTCATTCTGAGTGTTTGCTTTCTCTGAGCTTATTTTTGTATTCTCTAGAAGTAACCAACAGGCTACCAACTGACTCGGAAATCGTGCAGGACTGTACAATGTTCCTACAGAAATGGATCCGATTCATTTCACCTAGTTTCCTAGTTGTGTCACTAATCATGAGTTGAGGTCCTTTATCTCATCCATCTTTTACGTCCAATTAATAATCACACCTACATTATTGTACAGACTTAAGAAACACTTATAAGGATTAATAACCTCAGAAGATAGACGTTTGACTTATTTTGCTTAGCAGAAAAGGTTGAGAGCCATATGATTTCACTCATATGTGGGCTATAAAACTGAAAGCAACAAATAAATGAGACAAACAAATAAACAAACAAAAACTCATAGACAAAGACAACAGTTTAATGGTTACCAGAAAGTAAGGGGAAAAGGGGGAGGTAGAAGAGGGTAAAGGGGGTCAAATATATGGTGATTGACTTCGGGTGGTGAACACACAATGTGATATATAGATGATGTATTATAGAATTGTACACTTGAAACCTATATGATTTTACTAACGAATGTCACCCCAATAAATTGAAAACAATAGATGTTTGATAAAAGACATACACAGTAAAGATGATATCAAAATATAACCTCATTCTAGATGGCACGCGGCTGTTACGCCTGAGGTAAAGTTCAATGATGTGTCACAACTATTATACTTAGGGACAGTAGATGCAGCACATTCCATGTGAAGCAGATTTTTAAAAGGAAGACCCAGAGAGCATATTATCTAAGTAAATGTGCCAAAGGTCTTAGGATACATATACTTGGCTCTTATGAAGAGGCCAGGGATCCTAGAATAGCTGTATATTCCCTAAAGACAAAACAGCCATCTACTGCCAAAAGTTTTACCATTAGGGCCTTAACAGTCCCAATATCCAGACTCAGTGTTCTGTACAGCCTAACCTATAAAAAATTCTAAATTTTTTCCTTTTTCAACATGCACCTTTCAATTTGGAATTTTCAAAAACTATTCTGTTATCCATGCATGACATAAAAGTAGTGGATCAGGAATATAAAATGTTTTCCCATTTTGTTATTTCTAATATGAAAGAATATAAACTATAGCCAATGTACTTTGTTTTAATTATTTGTTCCTCTAGCATTGTTTAGTACTTTTGTTTGGAAATGGAAAGCCTCTTAATGTAGACTCAATATCAATAATAAAGTAACATTTTTTTTTCAAAATGAGACATATTCTTCTACAGAAAGAGTTAATTTGTCAGTGTTGTAAACCTGTATGTTTTGTTTCCTGACTAACTGCTGACATGTATCATAGCAATTTATATTAACACTCTCTAATTTGTTGTCAAAATGAAAGCAGTTTCCACACCAAAACTGTTCATTATATTTAACAGGCATAACAGATGAAAAACAACTTTATCTATAATAGATTACCATTTTGACCTTTTTTACATTTAAGTCAACTAAAAAGGGCTTACATATGTGAAACCAACAGGAAAGAATGTTAAAAAAAATTGAACAAAATCTCTATCTGAAAAATTAAAGAACGCTGATTAGGTTAAGATTGTCATACTAGTTTTCTCTGACACTCATCCCAATGTCCCTTTGAAATACATGTGAATTCATTAAGAAGGAATGAAAGTAAAGAAGGAATAAAGATTTCTGGAAACTGCTATCTATTCCTAGCTTGTAGCCCTAAGAATTCGATCAAACAGAAAACTGGGCCCGCTCCTAAGACTTTCAGAGGCAGACAGAATTCTATCACCTTTCCCACGACTAAGATCCATAATCTCCTTTCTGTATCCACTCAGTATTGCCTTGTACCATAGACGGTATAGTTTCCAGACATAAATTTTTAAAATATATTTTATATATAATATACAGAGGGTGCCAAAAATATGTATACACATTTGAAGACAGGAAAACTGTATTAAAATTGTAATACTCAATATATGCCGATAACAAAAGATGAATGAATACAAGTCACATTTGACTTCTGCATTTGCAAAAGGTGTTCCAAGTGATTACCATCAGCGTCCAGACACTTCTGCGGCGAACTACTGCTTGAACAACGTTCACCAAAGCGTCCACTTGTATACACCTTTTTGGCACCCCTGGTATATTTATATTTTTATTATATTTATTTATATATATTTTATTCTGGATATATTTTATTTTATTAATATACTCTAAATTTTATTATATTAATAAAATATAATTATCATATTTGTTAAGTATAATTTGTATTTATTAATTATATACTTATTAATGTTAATTATACAATTTATGCTATAAATAAATACACTAAAATACTATAAAATACACTACAAAGCATAGTATTTATTTTATGATAGGGTAGAAACAAGATCCATTCTGGAGCCAATAAATATCAAGGATTATAGTTTTTTATGTTCTCCATAAATTTGAATTGGTTTACAGTCATTATAAACCCTTCTACTCATCTTTTTAAGTCAGAGAACTAGGCTGTGAAGACAGTAGACAAGGCCCTCACATTTCAACAGAACCTACATTAGAGAGGTGCTGTTCATAACTACTCATCCAATTTTTTTATATCTGAAATAGGATTTTTACCAGAATCTAACCAGATAATGCAGCCAGAGGGCAATTTACTCAGACTAATTTGTCTGAAATGATATAAATGGTAGAAGTTGACGTAAGAAATGAAAAAATAACAATGGAAACCACTGAAAACTTATCAAAGAATTACTTCCCCAAAAGCTCTGGGTCTAGATCATTTTATAGATAAATTTTTAAAGAAGAGATAATTTTCTTGCTATGCAAACTGTTTCTGAGTAGAAAAAAATATAGTGACCAAATTAATTTTTCAAAAGTAGCATAATATTGATATTGAAAACAAGAACAAAGAGAAAAATACTAATCCCATTTATTAATATTAATTTAAAATTATAAATAAAATGCTAATAAAAAAATCAATAGTATATTAAAAGCATAAACCATCATAACCAAGTTGGATTTATCTCATTAAGGCAAAGACGATTTAATATTAGGAAACCTATTAAAATGATGTCACAGCACTAGCTCAAATTTTGAAAGAAACCATATGATAATCTCAAAAATGCACAAAATACTCAAACAAATTCAACATCCATTCTTGACAATATTTCTTTTAAAAACCAAGAAACTTTAATAACAAAAATATTTATCTCAAACTTACAACCAATATCATCTTAATTGTGAAATACTGCAGCAGCATTTCCCCAAATGTGTTCTATAGATAACTAGTTCCTTAAGATTTTTCAACAGAAAAGCTTCCACCATAAAATACATTTGCATATATTGTTCATTTTTGGAGATTAATAAAGTACATTAACATTGTATGTGGTCTGTAAGCCCTAAATTAAAAAACAGTATCAACAATAATAATCTTAAGCGTTTAACTCACTAGTTCTCAATGTTCTTATTTGAACATTTATTTCTTCACTTGCCATTATTTCACTCCTCAACCCATTTCACTGTGGTTTTTGTCACCTATCCTTCTACTGAAACTCAAGCAAAAGTGACAAGTTGTCTCCTTCTTGCTAAAGCGATTAGACTTTTCTTGATTTTCATTCTATGTATCCAATGGTGTGCTGGTAGATGTTTAACAACAGCTCTCCTTGCAGGGAAACAACCTCTGATTTGTAGTGTTTGCCAATTTCTGTGGTGCATATACTCCCACTGTGATTGATTTCAGGTTATAGATGTGCTGTCACAAAAAGCAGGGTGGGGAAGCGCTGGTGCCACAGCACACAACAGTGGACAGACAGCATTTCCACCCTACAGATACAATCAACACGAACGCCTCAACAGTGTAAAATAATTAGGAAGTGATGCAGTCGGTGTGTTTATTACCTTTGTTTTTAACATAACTTGTTTAACGGCAGTATATACAATTTAATTTTTAATAATGGCTGTGGATAACAATCAGCTCACAAAAACCCTGGACGTTTCACAACTGACTTTCACAAGCCGGTTTGAGCTGGCTCCAACGCACCACTGTCTCAGCCTCTGCAGCATTTGACATTTTGTCATCCTCTATTAAAACTGTCTCTTCCCTTTGCTTCCCAGAGACCAGTTTCTCCGAATTCTTATCCTACCACAGAATTACTATTTTTGTCCCTTTTCTTGGTACCTCTCGTTTCTGAGCCCTTCTATTTTATGTGTTATGCAAGTTCCTTACTGGCCTCTCTTCCCCATAAACACATCTACTTGACTGCAGCTCTCCAATCTTGATCTCTAATCACAACTCTTCTCTCAAGAGTTCTAAACCTGTATTTCCCACTTTCTTTTGAACTCCCCTACCCCAGGTTCTGCAGGAACCTCAAAATCAACATTCTCAAACTGACTTTTCCCTCAGACGAATTAAACAGGCACGATTCAACACATAATTGGACCACTCCTTGTTCCCTGCAAGATTAAAAGGAATACCATTTTCTGCTCCAGTCTTTCAAAAATACATTAAAGGAGATCAATTCATAGCCACAGCAACCCTTCCTATTTTTTTTCCTTTACCCCCATATCCTTTTCCTGCTTCCCTTTGATTTTTTTCACACTCCATACTCTCCAAAGTATCTCCTTTACCAAAAGGCCTCCCAACGAAACACTCCATCCTCAGCCCAGTAATTTCATAATCTCTCCCTCTTCTTCTCCTTCCCAGCACTTTATTGTGTATATCAACTTAAATCTCCTCTAGCTTTTCATGTCCAGTCCCTTTCCACTCATTCTCCAATACTTCATCACAAAAATCTAGGAACTGACCTTGTAAGACCAACTTTTCTAAAGGAAGGGGGTGTTGTAATGTCAAATGAAGATTCTCTGGTTGAGTGGGAGAAAGTGAAAGTACATGAACACTCCCAAATGACTAATTTTTATCCCATCAAACTAAGTACATGATCTGCCACCTCCCTCCCCTCCCCCAAATTGCTGATTGGTTCCATTGAAGACCAGATTCAAGATGGACCAATTACAGCCTTTCCTAGATTTTTACACTGGCCATACAAAATTTGATATTAAATTCACCTCTATATGCTGGGATGACAAAATAAAATGACTTTTTTTAGATTAAGAGGAGTTTAAGAGAGAAAGAAAAAATGGAAACAAAGACTCTCCTAACAGTGGTTGGCTTTAAGTGATAGTGAATATTTTTATTCAATTTTACTGAACGTAAGTTTAAGATTTGGTGATCTAATTTACTTTGTTACAAGGAACAAAAACAAGTACTTTCAAGTTGCTCACCACTTACAAGACACACAAGCTGATTTGCAGTGAACCAGAGCCACTAAAAGTTTAGATCTAATCCGTGGTTACACCTGAATATGGTTACAGTTATGCAGATCTAATTGTTAAGTGTGGGATGGTGGTGGTGGGGTGTAGACATCTCATTCCTTGGCAAGTTACATACTGGAAAGTTGGGCTTTCATTAAAGAGTGCAAGACAGGGTGCTGGGTTCAGGTTGCTTGGGTTAAATCCTAGTGTTATCACTTGGCAGCTTATTTTTCTCTCTCTGTGTTTGTCTCTTCATCTGCAAAACAGAGATAACAGTGTGTACCTTATGTGACTGTTGGAAGAATAAAATGAGATAATATATGTAATGGGCTTAAAATAGAGCCTGATACAGAATAAGTGCTCAATAAACATTAACTATTACTATCAATAGCTATATTACGTTTTTGGTGCTTGAGATAATTAAGGAAGAGTCCTTTGGAAGGATGGTTAAATGACATTTTGGCTAAGAATTTAAACTGTGGAGTACACTAAAGGGTAGGCTAAATGGAAAGAAAGCATTGTGTTCTCTAAACAGGAAATCATATGGTTACATTTAGAAATCCATCATCAACTAAGTTATCCTAATGATTAATGTTACTCTAAAAAGTCATGATAACTATTTAGAGTTAGGAAGTAGAATGAGACTCTAGATTTGAAATAAAAAGCAACAACTATTTGCTGAGCATCTGATATTTGTTAGCGGTGTTCTCGGCACTGGGGATAAAGAATGAACAAAATGGACAAATATTCCAGCTCTTGTGTAACTGCATATATAAAGGTGTAATTAGATGCTAAAGGATGATATGACGTATCTGCCAAGTGGGGATAAGAAATTAAGGTTGTTAAAGACAATTAGGAGTTATTTCAACAAGCCACTATGCTTTACCAGAATTCATGACTTAAGGTCTACCGATCCGCTTCTCCCAATTTGAGGATTAGGATTCAATAATTTTTTAAAAAATCAATCAAAATCCACTTATAAGTTATAACCAACTATTTAGTCTCAGAAGGAGGAACATAAATATTTTGTTCATGTTAAATTCAGAATAAAAACACTCCTAATGTAAAGTATGGTGACTATAATTGATAACACTATATTGTATAATTGAAATTCGTTGAGTAGAACTTAAATATTCTCACACAAAAAAAGATAAATATGTGAGGTGATGGATGTGTTAATTACTTAGATGGAGGGAATCCTTTCACAATGTATGCATATATCGAATCACCACAATATACACTTTAAATATCTTCTAATTTTATGTGTCAATTATATCTCAACGAAGAAAAAATATCCCTACTTCATCATTTGATTAGCAAATAAAAATACATTTTATTTCCATATTATAATTAGAGATCTAGCCAAAGACAGATGCTGGGAATTGCGAAACAAAAAGGAAGAGAGTCATCGCAGGGAGAGAACCAGAGACAGAAAAGGAAGGAAAAGAAGAGATAGAACATGGGACACTCCAGGAATGAAAGAAAAGGTGGGAAAGGGAAAGAATAAGAACTAGAGCTAGAGCAAAACTGAGGAGTATAGGGAAGGAAGGAGGGAGGAAGAAAGGAAAGAAGAAGATAGAAAGGAGAGAAAAGGCCCAGAAATCCGGATTAGTCAGAGGTAATAACTTTTGCTATTTAAGCTCACCTATTCACTTTGAATATAAGCATCAGAAAGAGTCATCATTGGTATCTTAAATATTATGCAGAAATTAATAAGCCATCAAAATTATTTAGCCAAAAAGCTTTCACATTCATAGTCAAACATATATGCTAATACCTTCAGGAAACTATCTTTGTTTTTCTCTAAACTCACGTTTTCCTACTTCCATGCCTCTGCTCATACTATTTTTCCATTTGAAACGCTTTGTCCACCATCATCCCACATTCAATGAACAATATTCAATAAATATTTATTGTTTACTTACTATATACCAGGCACCACTCTAGGTACACTTCAAAATTTTACACATATTCTCATGAAAAGTATACGCTGTTATAACAATACACAATGAAAATGGCCTATTTTAACAAAATATTCTACTAGACTTGAAGTAAAATTAATTTTTCTTCTTCAACTAAACTTTTTCTCCACCTGTTACCATAAGTACTAAAATGATCCTTATGAAAATAATGCCCCTTATTTAAGAATTCCTCCAAAATATAGTGAGGATAGCACTCCTATCGGAATTTAAGTTCTCCAGACCCTCCAAAGTGCAATTAATCTGTGATAATTCGAGTTGCTAAATGTTGATGATAACAGTTTGAAGCTTGAATTAACGAAGTCAAATAAGCTGAATAATCAAAGTTATTTGAACTTTCACCCACATCAAAATGGAATCACAAAGGCATTCCCTAAAAGGCTAGTCATGCCTGGTCTTGATCAACCACGATGTTACATCACAGGAGCAAGAACAAATGACTTAAAGATCAGCAGTGTGACTACGATTTACGTAACTCACTTCTGCAGAAATTTGCATTCCTTGCGAAAAATATCACGTGAAAGAGGAACTTACTACAAACATTAAAATTGGAACTAAATGAAGGCTGAGAAAGCTTTAACGAATAGTATTCTCTTTAAAAAGAACTGGGGAACTAACTGTACAGATATGTTTAAAATAGAATTGGCATTCAAATTTAGGGAAATGGAATTACAAGTATGGCTGAAAATGACCAGACAATTCGTATGCATTGGTGTTCCAACACAGTCAATTACAAAGGAAATATGTTCCACTAAGTTAATATTATAAAATAGAGAATCATGGCACCTTCAAGTTGGAAGGGACCTCAGAAGTCACCTAGTTTGTTTGTCCTAGCAAAGCAAGGCTTCTTGACAGACGGTCAGACAGCATGAATATGTCTACTGACGAAGCACGCACTTTCCCGCTGTTGGACAACTACAGTCATTAGAATTCTTTCCTTATACTGAGCTAAAGTATGCCTCCTTTTAATATCTATCAATCCTTTGACAAAGAACTGTCTATGACACAGGAAGCTCCATCAGGGAAGGAACCCGTCTGTCTTGCATAGTGTTATCACCCCAGTGGCCAGCACAATATGTGGCACATAGTAAGCATGCCATAAAAATGAGTAAATGGCTGATGACTACCCTACATGTCCCAGTCACTAAATCCAGTTACTTCGTCCTTGAGGGCAATAGTGCTCTAACTCTGGGGTGAAAGAATTTTTCTTTTCTTTTCAATGCACTGTGGATGCTTTTATAATGCAGAAATGCAAAACCATGCCCTTGACTGTCCTGACAATATAAAAGTTTTTCAGTGCTTATCCTCCCATCTGTACTTACCTTGTGCCAAGTCAGTAATCGAGTTTGTGAGCAGCATCGGTCCACAGGCCATTCTTGGGAGGATCACTCACTGCTTTAGAACGTGCCTCACATTTTCCCTTCCTCTTGGTTCCTACAGGCCTTCCTCCTGTTATGTCCAGATTGTGCGATAGCCTCCTAACTGCTTTCCCTGCACACTACTGCTGGATTAATCTTCTGACTAAATCATCTCACTCCTCTTCTCAAGACCTGGAATCTCACCACTCCTTGCAAGATAAAATCCACTTTGCGTTGTCTGCATTCCAGACCCTTTCTCATCTTCCCTAAAATCTGCATTTCCAACCACACTTCTCACTAACTCACCCACATGTACTATCCCCGTCAAATGGGTTGAGCTCGGCCAAGTTTTCCCCCCAAATCCATGCTTATTCACCAGTAACCAGGCTTTGTTTTCTTACACCAGAAATTCTTTCTCCTCTTCTATCTCAAGCCCTGAACTTTCCTTTTTTTTATTTTTTTCTAGGTAAAATTCACAATACACAAAAGTAACTACTTTAAAGTGTACAAGTCAGTGGCATTCAGTACATTCTTAAAGCTGTGCAACCATCACCTCTATCAAGTTCCAAAACATTTTAATCACCTGAAAAGGAAATCCTGTACCCATTAGGCAGTCCCTCCTCTTCCCCGTTCCCGAGGCCCTGGCAACCACAAATCTGCTTTCTAGCTCCATGGCTTTGCCTATTCTGGACATTTCATATTAACAGAATCGTACTTTGATTCCCGTGCTTCTTTTTCTGTATATTTTTTCGTTTAACTTAGTTTTGTTTTGTTTTTCCATAAGGTTATTCTGCCAATCCCTGAACTTTTGAAGTCAAGTTCAACTCCCACCTTCTCTACAAGGTTTTTCCTCAGTATACTCTCCACGCCACACTGATCTTGCCGTTCTCTGAATTTCTGTAGCATTTGTTTTCTGCCTTCCTTATTTGAGTCCTTAACCCTATGCTGCTTTGAATTGTTGGTTACAATTAACTTGGCCCCTTTTTGATTCATGTCAATCATACCCTCCTAGCCCCAGGAGCTTTGGTGTCTCCCTTTGTGCCTAGAACCTACGTGACTATGTGTGCAATTCACTGTGTGCAGCCATATGTGAATAAACAGCAAGTTAAGGGAACTGAAGAACAGATCATCAAATGAAAGCTTCCACCTGTTTCAGTTTTTTATCCTTCCTTTTATCGTGCTCTATCCTCACTGTCCCTTTGGTTCTCTCTCTTGGTATTGTGTCTAGTAGGGCACTTCTTTGCCCCAGTAGGAGATGAACAACAGGTGCGGCTGTAGGAGGTTGATGGCAGGAGGCCCAAGGGTGGAGAGGGTGCAAATTCCCTGCATTGATATTCTGTTAACAGACTCCTACCTTCGTTCTACATCCACAGATGAAGGCCTACAGAGAAGAGTGGGTGTGCAGAGATGTCACAAGGCCACATAGAAAAAAACATTTGTCTATTTGCTTTCCTTTTATATGTAAATCAGTTTCCTTGGTACTTTGATTTGAAGTGGCTCATAAACCCGTATTTACCTTGTAAAAGAAGATTAATTGTTAAATAATTATAATACTTTGATTCATATATGAAATAGCTGAGCAATTAAATTAATATATTATGAGCCAACTAATAGACCAGAATTTGCTAGTGTTTTATCTAACACTTAACAAAATGTTTGAAAGGGAACTAGTTTTATTTTATGCATGAGTAATAAGTCTAAATAACATTTCCTACTGCCTACTACTGTGAACTTTTCTCTAGCAGTAGTAGCACTACACAGAATTTGTTAGAGTTGCCATTGGAAGCCTCCAAACAAGAATGCAAAACAGTGCGCTGGCCCTTAGGCCATTTAAAACCTGTTCTTCTGACCAGAACAACTAAAAGATCCAACATAGAATGCTGAAGTCTATAATTAACATTTTTTTCCCTTTCATATCCCATTTTGCCGCTTTAAAATAGCAAAATGGAAATGTCTTCTGGCACTAATTTCATATCAGTATCATAAAAAATGTTACATAAAACAGAAATTAACATTTTAAAGAGTAATTTAGGGAATTCCCTAAAGATGTGGAGAACAGGAGCACTGAGAATCTCATACAAGTGATACTGAAAAAGCAAAACTTGTCCTCAAAATCAAATCAAGTTCAAAAGTACTTATAAAGTACTTACAATGCACCCAGTCCCCTGTATTATAGACTGTGAATTAGGGAAGGTATGCCATGCATATATATGTAAGAGGAATAATAAGAAATACAATATTCGTTCCTATCCATTAGGAATTAACATTGTTGCCTGGTACACAGAACTTCAACATAAAAATTCTAAGACATGACAGCATATATAATGTGCAATATCCACATCAGATTACATTTCAGAGTAGATCTGCCTTCTGTTTTACTTCAGCTAAGATTAAAATCAGTTTGCATTTTCTGAATTCAAAGGCTGGTGGTCAGGGTAAATATTTCACACACATGTTGTATGACAAAGGAAATCAACCTGACATTTAAAAACTGAATGTGCATAATAAGAACAAATTAACTCTGTGTGTGTGTATTGCGCTTTGTTAGGAATCAAAGACTGTTCCAGGAGGCATAGTGGGATACACAGCATGAATCAATGTGGATGGCCTAAAGACACAACCATGCCAGCATGCTGTGTTCAATCAGTCATTGTCTCAGCTTTTACTGAGCTGTGGTTATTTGCCTGCCTCGTGCTAGACGCTGGTTCACCTACCTACAGCCCACGTGTGTAGTCTCAACAATGAAAAGCACCTGGCTCACCATCTACAAGGCCATGTTTCCAGGTGGGCAGAACTATTTCCCAATGATGGATATCTAGTGCTGAAAAGCAAGTGGTCATTCAATAAATGTTTACGGAGTTTGTGGAATTGAATAAATGGTGGTGAAATTTTCAAGATTTGAAAGTTTTGACTACATCTGCATTGAGTTGCACTCTAATATTCCATGTCACTCTATATATGCAAATCAATTCCATTTAACTTCATATAAATTCCTTCAAAATTTATTTTCCTGATCTTTTTCCCCCAAAAGTTTCATGTTCAGAATTTATTCTAAGTGGTCAATAAAATATTTTCTGTCAATATATATAAAAAAAAAACCTGAAATAACAGACAATTTGATTTTGAATACAGAAGTTGGAAATAGCTATAAAATTAACTAGATCAAAGGAGGGTCACTTGAAATAGGATCTAACTCTCCTTTTACTGAAATATTATATTCTAAATATGAAGAAGTTCTTAAAAGGCTTTTAAAGAAAAGTAGCTAACGTTATCTCCCAGTGAAAAAAAAGTTTTTTGTTTCTTTTTAATGGGATAGTCCCAGTGAACTGTGTTTTACATTTTTGTTAGGTATAAATAATTTTTCATAAATAAAGTTATGAACTAAATTGACTTGGATAGTTCACCACTTAAATACATATTTTGTGAGAGCATTATAAAATAAATAATCCTTCTGCCAAGTGAATAATCACCTTGTCATTTGGATTTTCAAGAATAGTGATACCTTATTAACAAAGGATGCATTTCTATCTCCCTTGTTAATAACTTTATTACAGAGAAGTAACATACTAAATACATTATACATAATATACAATACATACATATAACCTAAAATAATATAATAATAATACTAAGAGATCTAGGAAACATTCAAGGATACAAGTTTTCCCTTACAGCACACTAACTCAAAGACAGCCACCCGACCCCAGGCTGGCCTAATAATGCTGCTGACACACAGGCCCGGGTCAAGACTGTGCCCTCCTCTGAGTCACCATCTCTTCCACTAATGTTCCTGTTAAATCTAGATAACAATAATCGTAAACTCCAGGATGGATGGAATTTGTCTGTCTTGTTCATTGCTTTATCCTCCTTCTCTAAAACAGCTCTTGGCACAAAGTAAGAGCTCAATAAATATTGGTTGAATAAATAAATCTTCACTAAAAAAGGAGCTTCTCAGATTTGTTCTTTAAGGTATTATCACATCAAGTTTGTGTTACTCACAAACAAATTCTAAGAGCTATAAACTGAATTTTGTTAGCTGAGGTTTGCCTTGGGCTGCATTAGGATTAAATCATCAAAATGTGGCAGAAAGGAGAGAAATATTTAGTATCCCTGATGTGAAATTTCTAAAAAGCGTTTAGAACTTTGTTTTCATTTACATAAAGTTTATTCTAAAGTCAAGAGGCTGATATAAATTTCTCAAAAAAAAAGTCCCAAAGAAAAGTGACAAGAAAAATGTAACCTGTAATCTGGGTTAAAAGCAAAACCACCAAATTTTCCCTTTGGGATTTCTAAAACAATGCAACAGAAAAAAGGAAAAATTAATTAATTCAAAGCCTATTTCTGTGTGTGCTATACATGTGTGTATATATACATGTGCTATACATATACATATATATAGAGACATATTATATATATAGACATATTATATATAGACATGTTATATGTCTATACATCTATATAATATAGACATATAGATATATAGATATAGACATAGATGTATCTTTTACAGTGTTCACTCAGAGGTCTTACTAGATTTGGGGAAACCTCTACTCACTCATTATTTTAAATCTCTTATTTTTTAAATTAGTATCACAGATTCTACCAAGGTCTCATAATGACCATTTGTAGTAGAAGTTTACTTTTACATGCTTCTGCATTAGCTCTTTCTGATTTACAAGTTCAGCATTCTGTTAAGAGTTGGAAATCCAAAGAACTCTATCATGAGTTTATTTAGTTTTAGAAAAAACCATAATAGATACACATAGTTTTCTTAAAAACATTAAAAGAGGATGACTTTTAAAAAATAGTTCTGGAAACTTTTTTAAAAAGCTCTATTTGTCAGTGTAAGCTAAAGATAAAAGAGAGCAGAGGTCCAAAGACATGAACAAAATCAAATCTTATGTATGGCTGACAAAACTAAGAGGCTATAACAGAGATGGGGTATTTTCCCTTTCCAAAAGGAGGCTAGTCACGCAAAGAGTACAGGAAAACACAATATGTGAAATAAAATTAATTATGAAATAAAATTGGGTATAACAAAAGAGAATTCATGTAGTACCGTCCATTATCTTCAATGGCTTTAAAGGATTCTCAATGTTTAATTTACTCTTTGCCTTGATTTTTACTGATCAGGGTCATAGACACATTTTTAAAAGCTATAAACATATGTTTGTAGTTATAGAAGTAATTGTATATTACTGGCTGAACTTTGGAAAACAGAAAAATACAGAAACAAACAAAACGCCCTCCATAACCTCACTATTTTAATATAACTGTCATAATTTTTGTATATTCCCTTCCAGACTTTTTCATATACATATGTTTACATAAGGTTGCAATCAATAGTGCACATACATTTTTATGCTACTTTTAAAATTTAATTTCAGATTTGCTATAGTTTTTTAAATCGTCATTGATAACTGTATAACATTTCATAGTAATTACCCCATAATTTACTTAACCATTCCCCTGCTGTTGAATATTTAAGTTACTTCCAAATACTGGTTCCTATAACTGCTTTTACGAAAGTTTCTGTGTGTGTGGCTTTTCCTATAGCCTCCATCTCTTTGGAGAAGTTCCAGAAGTGGGGGTATAGCATTGGAGTATGCAATATATTGCCCAATTGCTTCCTAAAGAGCCTGAAGAAATCATAGTGACATCAGAGATATACAAGAGTACAAGTTTCTTTAATTCCAGAATAATAGAATTACAAAAACAAACAAACAAACAAAGGCTATCAACAATCACTAGGAAAGGTATGTTTTTTACTATTACTAAACTGGCATTAAGGTTTACAAATCTGTGTCCTGTAAGTCTGTTTAATGTAAATCCTTTAGGGGTGGCACATCCTTGGTGATCTTATAAAATCCAGTCTTAGAAATGATACTCTGAACTTGGAGATTCAGGATCCTAAGCAACCATTCTAAGGTGAGAAGAGCCAGTGACGCCTGGACTAAGAAGTGAGCCAGCGAGCTTCTCTTGACACAAGCCTATTGACAATACCGCTGAGCTTCTTTAAGTAATAAAATGTCAAATGAATAGGGGTAATTTAACATGATGATCCCAAGCGATTCTACCCATGGGGAGAATATGGCAAAGAACTTAAGTGTAGGCAAGGGTAAGGCCTACTAAAAATAATCTAAACTAACCAATGGGCTTCAGACTATCAGATTGGATGTAGAGATGATCTTGTGTGAGGGGTTCCAAAACAGTACACATTAGAATTCTCTGGAGAGCTTGTTAAAACACATCCCCAACGTTTCTGATTCAGTAGGTCTCGGGTGGGGCCTGAGAATTTGCATTTCTACCAAGTTCCCAGATGGTCCTGATGCTGCTGGCCCAAGGACCACACTTTGAGAACCACTGCCTTGGACTATTTCTGTATACTTATTAAAATACTCGAGTGCCTATAAGTGCTGTATGCTGTGCTGTATGCTGGAGATAGAAAGAAGAATAAAACCTAGTTAGTACCTTTTTTAAGAAACGGATAATCTATATTTTTGCAGACATTGTACTACTCTAGTTCTAAAACCCAACAATTTGGACCTTGTTGAAAACAAAGTTTAAAAATATATTATACTGCCTTTAAATAAAGCCAGGATGTTTCTAATTAGTTCCAAATGCTTTAGGAAACATGTAGTAATCCTACATTGGCAAATGCCTGGGTATTTTCCTCACTCTCATGGATTTTACTGACATATGCAAATAATTTATTAAAGTACCTTCTTCATTTATACGTACGCCATTCATACGTTTTCTTTCATAAACTCTATCCTCTATATGAAACAAGAGAGAATTGATATAAGTACTTCCCTATATACAATAAAAAATTTGTTTACACGGGTAATTATCAATTGACAGAAAAGAACAATATTTAGTCAGCTAAGACTGGGATTCTGTGCTTTAGATTCAGACTTCAGCAATACTCTGGAAAAAGTGAATGACAAATAAGCAATACGCTTAGTCACAGGCATGTGGGTGGCCCATACCTAACTGTTAAACACTGCCTATCAGCTGATTCATAGAATTAATGAACTTGCTTTTGAGGTGGCTACCAAGCTTCTATTTCTAACAGAGATGTGTTGGCTTGCCATACTATTTTTGGCAAAAAGATAAATAAAAGAAAAAAATAAAATATGTATGAAATTTTATGATCTGTTGATCTGCCAAAGTATTAGCGTTATTTATACTTCTTTGCTATGTTTTTTTTTTCTGATGAGATTGAAAGAGTCCTCTCATTTCAATTTATTAGAAAACTATTTTAAAAGTCTGGAAGAATTAACTCTTGAACACACTAGATAATTTGTCTAACATCATAGAGAAAATAAAAGACACAGTGAGAGGCAATATTCAGATACTTGATTACATTAACCAACAACTAATTCATAACCTTAATTTTGATAATATTTCTTAAGTAAACTGATGTTTGGGAATAACAACTTGTTTTCTTTGAAAAAAAATGGTTCAAGGAAAAACTACATGTTGATTTCTAAGAGAAAAATAAAGTCACGTATGGGAGAATATATCCTTTCCTATCACTAGTATATCAAATGGATATCTTCAGATTCAGGGTCATGAAGCTGGTTTATGGAGAAATTGGGACATGAATCACTTTAATTTTATTTTTCCTTATCCTGATCCTCTCTTTCAAACTCCAAATGTGTTTTCTTAAAGGCCTTGTTTTCAGGTAGCAAGGAAACTGGGAACTAACGTCTCAAATTTTTGCTAATGGTGATTTAAAGAATTAACCTTGCTAGAAATATTGGCATTTTGAAAGTAGACCCCAAACCTTCAAATGACAAAGGCGGTTTTAAAGGTGGAATGACAGCCAGTGGGGATGGGGGTCAAGGTTAGGAGCGTCTTTCCAGCATTTCATCATGGGCACTCTGGCAGTCTAACAGGTATGTTCCCCCATTGCCTTTACTATAAAGGAAAGTTTATTCCTTAAACATATAGGATAAGAATATTCTCTTTTCATTTTCTTTCCCAGAGGCAACTTATAGAGCCAGAGAGATTACCAGTGCTAAGTGGCAAATTTTGAATTTAAAGCTATTCTAAAATTCTATGATGTCACCAAGGAGCAAGGTGAATTCTTAGAAGCC
Organism: Hipposideros armiger; assembly: GCF_001890085.2. Lineage (NCBI taxonomy): Eukaryota > Metazoa > Chordata > Mammalia > Chiroptera > Hipposideridae > Hipposideros > Hipposideros armiger. Next base: position 488,123 of record NW_017731446.1, on the reverse strand, counting down.
AATCTTATATTTCAGGTCTATGCACAGTAACTATGCAACCTGCTGATTGTGGGAGTTAAGCATACAGAGACTCTTCCACTCCTACTCAGGGTATTTCCCTAGTTTTCTACCTCCCTCCTATCTGTCTCCTTATCTGTGGTAAACTGTGAAGGACTTCTCACCCCAGGTTTGTACTAATCTGAACTCTTCTGAATTATGAACTAATCTGAATTATGAACCAAGAAGGTCATAAAATTTGTCTCAAGGAATCTTAACTACATATTATAATTCTCCTAGAGGAGTCTCCACAAATTAGTTTTTAAAAAACAAAACTAAGTTAAAACTGGCAATGAATTTGTTTTCTAAAACCAATGCAGTGGAATAAAAATGTTGCCTAAACAGGCAGGGAAACCAATTGAACTAAACCATTATATGCTCTAGTTTAAATTCTGACCGCAAGGTTTTAAATTTGTTTTAATTGATTCATGTTGCATGAACTGATGACTTCATCTCTTTCCTTTATATCTGAGAAATCGTAGTAGGGAAAGGAAACCCATTGCACCCTCGCACCAAAAAGATTTTCAAGTTGAAAAGAGGCCTGGTCACCGGAATAGCGGAAGGTATAGCAATGACTCTGAGAAAAGCCCAAACTATAGTATTAAGGGAGTGGAAGTTAATGCCTCTCCCCACTCCCAACCCAAAGGGAAGCCACAGGAAAATGGAACATTCACCTGTAGTCACTGCTCTATGCCTCCTTACTCTCTGCTTCCCCTTCCTTTTAGTGAGGATCCCACTTGAGCTTTGTAGCTCTATATTCCAGGAACATAGTGGAATTCAGGCCTAGGACCACATCCCCTTACATTCTTGCACAGGAGACAATTCATAATAAAATGTACTATTTAACAATTCATAAGGAGAATTTAAAACTCATGATGCATGGTTAACTATATGTTTTCCCAATTACTCCCTACTAGTAAACTGGTGGGTTATTCGGGGGCATATTCACTTTGCAAGCCACAAAAAGCCTATTTTCTGGTTACAACTTGTTAGCAAGACACCCAGTTTTTACAACAAGCATAAGTCACTATTTAGTTTAGTTTAGTTTTTTGGGTTTTTTTAGGAATTCTTTTTTTATTGTGAAATAAACATTTTTTAAAATTAGTTTCAGCTGTACAACACAGTGCAAAGTTATACTTTATACCCCTCAAAGAGACAACCCTCCTCCCCCAATCCACCGCCCCACTCCCCCCCATATCATACATATCTATTACAATTCCCTTGGCTCCACTCCCCACACTATATTCCACGTTCCATGAATATATATATATTTTAATTATAGTTGACAAACAATATTATACAACATCAGCTTCAGGTGTACAGTGCAGAGGCTGCAATACTAAACTGTCTTCTTATCTAAAGGATCATAGCCCTCATTATACAACAAAATTGCTCCTGGGTAACATACAATATATATGCAGAGGGTGCACCATAAATATTGGGTTGTCAGAGAAGTTATGATGCATTTTTGCAACGAAAAACAGAAAAATACGTCATGACTTTTCCAACAACCCAATATATGCAAAGAATAGAACTTTATATATTAAAAAAAGCACAATCTGTGCCTTCTTGATGCATTAAACATATAATGCTAACACAAAAGGATCCACATTGTGTCTATTACAGGACTCGCAAACATAATATCAATACACCAAAAATAATTATCAGGCGGATTTTTATCCGAAGTCATCAGGGAATGATGATAATTTAAAATCAAATAATGATGAAATATTTCCAGGAGCATTTTATAAATTGATCAGCACAGAGCAAGCATTATCTTCAGTTCATTCTTAAGAATAATCTCAAAATTAGTACTAAGGTGAACTATTAACATTTGTGAAAAGGGTTACTTAGATATAATGCAGATGATCATGAAGGTTCTTTTAAAACTATCTGCTGAATTAAATTCAGGGCCAATGTCATATCATTTAAGATACACAGGTTTGCTGAACAAGACTTAAAATCATACCAAAAAAAAAAAGCACGGAACAGTAACTGCAATACTTTTCCCATTTCACAGATGAGGAAATGGAGAGTGAGAGAGGATAAGGGACTTGCCTCGCTATAATAACCGAAACGGTTAAAAATGTAAACACTCATATACTGAGTTAAATATTTAGTATTAAAATACTGGTGTGCATTGATTGTTGAAGAAAAATATTAAGGTTATATAAACCCATTTTTAAAATAAAAAGTAATTTCAGTATATGCTATTTTTGGTGATAGCTGTTGTCTTAGTATCTACAGAAGTTTTCTCCAAAATATGGCCTATTGTATTTGACCTGATTTCCTTACAAGAACCTACTTAAGTACCTTAGGTAAATAAAAATTAAAACATGATATTTTTATTAAATAAGCTTTGAAACATATGCCATATAACTCCCCCCAAATCTACCTCTGTATTGTGATAAAATACAAATAATAAGAAACCCCCAGGAAGATTACAAATAATCTTAAATTTAAAATTTTTGTCTAGAATGCTATGAAACTAACTGAAGTATGATATGTTGGGGCTATCTACACTTGGTTATTCACAGATCTTACTGTACTTTTGTGGAGTCAAATTGATCAGTTTTAAAGGACCTTTGTAAGCATTTTACATCGCTGCTCTTTTTTGTTGCTTTTTGGTCTTAAGAGGGAGAAAGGAACAACTCAAGAGGTCAACTACCCTAATGTGAGAATTTGCTAGGAAAAAATAAGAAAAGTAAATTAGAAATTCAGTTTAACAATTTTTAAGGCGGGGTGGAGGCGCGTATGTTTACGCTTATAGACTGGTGACTTAAATGTTCTTGATTAGTGATTCAAAAAACATCCTCTACAACTAATATTTATTTAGGGGAATCCTATGAGACCAAAAAGTTGTTCCAGTACATTTGCAACACCTTGTGACATATGTTATGTTTCCAAATTCAAGTGACAATGAATTCAGCAAAACACAAGTTAGAATGAGGAACATTTTCTGCTCTATTCATTGGGCATATGTAGAGCCTATGAAAGAAACAAAAGTGTGGGCCAGGATATATAAAACATTTGTAAAGTACTATTTTAACATTTTTTTTCTACTTCACGAAAGTCTCCAGTTATTAACAACCATTTCACAGTCTAGAAATGAAATGTATTGTTAATATAAGTTTTCATAGCAGTGCCTTTCACACCGCTTTTACACGCATGGTTATCTTGATAATTAAAGTTAGTGGCAAGCATCCTTATTTTCAGAGAATTACAGAAGAAAGAAAATAAGTATTTGCTTATAGTCATATTATTTACTAATTAAAAGAAATTAGCCGTGATCAGTAGTGCATTTCTAATGCATATTCCTAAAGTAACACTTTTTCTCCTGAATAAATTTTAATATATAGGGATAATATAATTTGATGTCACAGGGATTTTGAAATTAACATTGTGATTTCAAAAAATTATCATTTATCTTTTAAATGTAAGTCTGAAATATACAAAGAAATAAACAGTAAGGAAACTAGTCTCTTCAAAGAAATTAGTGTATTTCATTATTAAAAATACCAATTGCAGTTTTAATTTTAAAAAGAAATTTTATTCTTTTAAATTTAAAAGAATGAAAAAAGTGACCAAAAAACTTAGCTTGAAATTCTCCAAACCTTTATACTTCACTGATGCCATGCTTTTACAATAGTTATTGTAAAATCTAGAAACCAACTTAAATATGAAAAAAGAGTTTTAATTTAAAAATTAAATCACCAGTTTTTTCTAGCAAGAAAAGACTGAGCAGTCACTAGTTAATTCTAAGGTGTTTTAATTTAAGATATAATTATCAGCAAGTGGAATATCAGATATCACCTAATTTAAATAAAGGAAAAAAATTATATGAAGACAAAAATGGATGGTTTTGTTACAGACTTCATTGTTTGGCTAACACAACATTAGTTTTAAAATATTGTATATTAAAGAATACTACGGAACATATATAACCTTCAGAGAGAATCTGATTGAAAATAGACAACAGAAAAATTGTTTTAAAACTTGAATAGGATCTTTTGAAATAGCACTCCACATGCTAACTGGGAGTATCTATGAGTATTTTCTATAAAACTTTCATAGGAGTGGAAGATATTTCTTTAAGAGAGAAACCACAGTGAATGTCTATGTCAGTCTCTGTACCAGAGGGTTTTCTAAGTCATTTAGCACCATCAGGTTGGTTCCACTTTCAGCCAGAATTGATCACTTAGCCATAGACAAGGAAGACTCCCACAGAACACCTGAGATCTGTCGAACATCTACTCAGGTTCTTTAAAAGGTAAGTTGGTCATTGCTCTCCCAATAACTCATTACAATTTGTTTCATGAATGAGAAAAACACTTGACATTAAAAATATACTTCAAAAATCGAGTTTCTCCAGCAATAGGCTGCACACAACTCAGTTCATCATCTTGCCCGGTTTTGTTTCGGATGATAATTTACACAAATTAATTTTACATTTTGTCCCCAAGCTTGAAAGGAGGAAAAGACGAAAAACTTGAGTTTCTTCATGACACGCTACTAATTTTTTTACTTTCTTCTCTTGAAATAACTTTTCCATTTTTCCAACCATTATCCTCAAACTCAAGTGAATTAGATTCTCACCGTAAAGCAAGAGCACAGCAAAATAATAACGATATAATGTAATTACCATCATCGTCGCCTTGCAAATTTTGGACACATCACCAAAACATTTCAACAAAATGCAATTACAGTGAGCCGACTCACCTAAGCACTGGAGTTAAGAAGAATTTAGAAATGCAGCCTTCTGATTCACCAGCAGAGGTAAAGGCCCCTACTTTACCTAACTGACCTTATATAAAAGCAGCAGATAGGTTACTCCCAGTTTCTGCCTCTTTACCTTAGGCTCCTCCCCAAATACCAAGGCATAAAGTACCACAACTACACACCCACCTTGCACCCCCCTACACTGAGGGGCCATGATTACCTACCTCGGTCAGGCTACAGAGCAGTAGTTAAGCTTGTGCGGACGAGTGGGGGCCTGCAACACGCTAGCGCCCTTTCCAAACACCGGGCGAGCGGGGGCCGCACACTCCATCCCCGACGACCCTGGGGGCTCCAGCCCTCCACTGGGCTCAGAGTCAGCAGAGGGCTTCAGGGCACCGGGCTGGGTGACCCCCAAGGGAGCCCCTCGCTAACTGTCACGACGACCCCACACAGCGATCGCCGCCTGGGTTCTGCAGACCTAGCAGGAGGACTCCACGGCCGCCAGACGGCCACGCACGGGATCCCGCGTTTCTCCCCGCAATGGCCCCGGCGAGCCGCTCCCGGAAGCCCGAGCACCTCCGCGGGGGCCTCGGCGGTCCCCGGTTCGCTTGGACCTCCACCCAGGGCAGCGCAGGACGCGAGGGCTCGCGTCTCCTGGGGCGGGACCGCCGCTCTCCGGCGCGCCTCGCGTGCAGCCCTTGCCCTTCACCGCCGCGTTTGCTCGCGCTGCGCCGGGACGTCTCGGGGCTCAACCCTCAGCTCCGGACCTGTCCGCCCCGGTCCCCGCGGACCATGACCCCTCTGCCCACGACCCCTCAGCCGGAGAGCTCTTCAGCTGCGACCCTTCGGTCAGTCCCGGTCCCCTCTGACCGAGCCCTCCGCCCCCGCCAGCTCTCAGCCTAGACCCTCCTCGGTCCCGGACCCCTCAACGCGCCGCCTCCCTCCACGGCCCCTAACCCCGCATCTCCCGCCCCGCGGCCCCGCGGCCCGAAGCGCCCCCGCGCCCCCGGATTCTGACCTGAGGCGGCGGCGGCGTGGCGCCCCACTCTCGTGTCCCGGCGGCTGACCGAGCGCCCCAGGCGGCTGTTCCGCGCGGGCTGGGAGTGCGGTCGGCTCCGCCTGCCCGAGGCCGAGCCGGGCCGGGCCGGGGGCGGGCGCGGGGCGGGGGTGACGGACCAGCAGGGAGGGAGCGGCCGGGGGCGCCCGCGCCCTGGCGCACAGTAGGACCCCTTGCCTCCGGGGCTGCCCTTTTCGACCGCCTACTCTGCGCCCAGTCCCATTTGTTTCTCACAACCACCGCTGGGAGGCGGCCCCGAATGGTCCCATTTTACAGAGAAGGGCCCCGAGCGAAGCTCAGAAAGGTGCCCTGGGTCACGTCAGGGTGCCGCCCGGCTGTGGGGTTCCGGAGCCCGCCCTCCTCCAGGCCCGTGTGTCTTGCCTTTCGCAGAGTGGTCTGCGAGATTCCCACACTCCGCCGTTGTTCTTTTCAATGACATTCTTTACAAAAAGTAGTTAAAAGCATGGATCACCTGGTTTTTATCTGATAGCCCAATGGTGCTGCACATTTTCAGCCACCCCCTTTTTCATTTGTAATTCAAACTGGTATTCATTAGAGCGACAGTTTTCATCATTAAACGTATTTCTTTAACTCATTAGCATAATTTCTTGAATTCTTTTAACAGTGTTTCTTACACTGAGGGACCCGGACATAGGGGTGGCAATGTCAAGTTTTCAAGTTTGAGAAGCAGTTTGGGGGCATGCTGCCTCAGAAATCCACAGGGTAGACTGTGGGCAGCTTCTTGTCCTGCTGCTTTCTCCATCAGGACCCATTCAAAGGCGGTTTGCAGACGCCCAATCAGAAAGCCTCTGGTCCTCCCTACTGGAGGCCTTACTTTCTTTGCCTTCTTCCAATTTCATTCACTGAACATCCTGTTCTAGGCCTGGCCCTCCCAAAGGGGAGCAAAACCCCTGATTTCAAGAACTGTATCCATTACTTGCCCGGGATACTCTCTAGTCCTTTACCATCTTAATTTGTTGGGGATGCCTACCTAGTTCTTTTCCCTCTAATGTAGAACGCCCTCATTTGTAGTTTGAAGTAATTTTTTGTGTGAGGATGAGTATCATTTCAAAGAAAGTTCAGAGCTTAAGTCAACAGGTTCATGTCTTTCCACTTATCCCCTAAAATAAGAGGCTAAGTGCCACAACTCTGTTATAGGGACTTCAAGCAAAACCATTTTACCGACCACTGAAAAACCCTGTTTCTTTGCCTACAATTTAGGTAGTCAGATTGAGGCGGCTCAACATTCTACATGCAGGCATGGAAGTGCTGCATGCATCCTACTTCTTGATCATGCCAGAGTCCCAGTCTACCTTTTTTTTTTCATAACAGCTTTATTGAGATGTAATTTACAAAATTTAAATACTATACATTTTAAATGTACAATTCAATGATATTTACTCTATTGACAGAGTTGTTCCACCATCACTATCATCTAATTTTAGAACATTTTCATTACTCCAGGAGAAACCTCCTACTCATTAATAGTCACTCCCCTTAACCCTAGGCAACCATTGTCTATTTCTATCTGTATAGACTTATCTATTTTGGACATTTCATATAAATGGAATCAATCATACAAGGTCTTTTGTGACTGGCTTTTTTTATTTAGCATAATGTTTTGAGGCTCAACCATGTAGTAGCATGCATCACTATTTCAATTCTTCTTATGGCCAGATAATATTCCATTGTATAAATATATCACATTTTGTTGATTCATCCATCAGTTGATGAATATTTGGGGTGTTTACATTCTTTGGCTATGAGGAATAATGCTGCTATGAACACATACAAGATTTTGTGTGCACATAGTTTTCATTTCTCTTGGGCATATACCTCATTGCAGAATTTCTGAGTCATATGGTGACTTTATGTGTATGGGTTTTTTTTGTTTTTTTTAAAGATTTTTATTGGGGAATTGGGGGGATGGGAACAGACAAGTTGCTGTTGTTTTGTTCTTCAGTCTAGTTGTGGAGGACGTTGCTTCACTGGCCCAACTTGGCACCATCATTGCGCTCTTCCCAGGCAAGGCCGATCAGTCACCGGCTTCTGGACGGCTGCTCACTGCGGCTACTGGCCGCTCACGCTGGCTGCTGGCTACATACGGTAGCCCATGGCAACCCACTGCCACAGGGGCTGCAGCCTACACCGTAGCCGGCGACTCATGGCAGCCCAGCTCCAGGTTGGGCTGTTGTACAGCATCTTAGCTGTGGAGGTCAGTGTCACTGGCCCTCATATGTGGGATCCGAACCGGGGCCCTCTGGCATCCCAAGCCAGTTCTTAACCATCGCGCCACTTGGCCGGCCCTATGTTTAGTTTTTAAAGAACTGCCAGCCTGTTTTTCAAAATGGCTGTACCATTTTCCATTTCCATCAGCACTTTATGAGGGTTTCAATTTCTCCATATCCTTGTCAACACTGTTGTCTTTTTTATTTTAGCTAACTTAATGGTTATGAAATGGTATCTCGTTATGGTCTTGATTTGCATTTTCCTAATGACTAATTATACAGGCATCTTTTCATGTGCTTATTGGCCATTTATGTATCCTCTGAAGAAACATCTATCCGAATCCTTCGCCCATTTTTAAATTGGGTTATTTGTCTTTTTATTGTTAATTTGTAAGAGTTATTTATATATGCTACATACAAGTCCCTTATCAGGTATTTAATTTGCAAATATTTCCTTCCATCCTGTAATTCTTTTTACTTTCCCCATGAAGTCATTTGAAGAAAAGAGTTTTCAGTTTTGGTGAAATCTAATTTATCTATTTTTTCTCTTGGTGGCATATCAATGCCTAACCTAAAGCCATGGAAATTTACTCCTAAGTTTTCTTCTAAGAGTTTTATAGTTTTAGCTCTTACATTTAGGTCTGTGATCCATTTTGAGTTAAATTTTGTTTATGGTATGTGGTAGGGCCACTCTGCTTTCGGTGGGGGAAATTCGAATTCAACAACACAGACTAAAGAGAATCCCACTGCAGTGAACGCATAACTGGTGCAACATTTTAGAGTTGATTTGAATACTTTCTAAATTCCCTTCTAGACACAAAAATTTTGTGATTAAAAAAATGATCTATAGTTAAAGAAGCCTATAAATGTAAGAAGTTAAGCGATGTAAATAGAAACAGTATAAATCTGTATTTTTAAACTATTGGCCTTGATCCATTGGTGGCTTATTAAATCAGTTTAGTGGGTCATACCCAGCATTTTTTTTTTGGTCAGGTAAAACGGAACAAAAGATAACAGAAACTATCAGAAAGCACACCTCGAATTAAAAAAAGTATGACTTTATAACTTTTGTGTTACATATGTGTGTGCATTTGTGTGTACCAGGAGTTGGTGTAAAATATGTTTCTTAACTACATTTTAAGAAGTTGGAAAAACACTATATAAACTACAGTTGCAGATTCATTCATTCCACAAACATTTATTGCGCACTTATTTTGTGCCAGACCTTCTGCTAAGTGCTGGGGATAAAATGATAAACAACACATGGTCTCCACCCTGCAACAGTACACATATGCAGTCTGATCCACATGTAGTTTCTAGAGACAGAAGATTGTGCCTTGGTTCAGTTTTCCCCAAGTACAGGGACTCCTTCCAAATATTGATGTTTGGTCCTGTGGCACTTATTTTTTGCAATTAATGCTCAGTTGTTTATTTCATTTGAGATTTGCCGACATATTTGCTTTTCTTCTAACTAAGGGAACTTTGTTCCCAGGTTCATAATTGCATACTGTGATTATTATATTGGGAAGGAAGTACAGGCCTGGTCATGAGAGTTGGTCGTACATGAGTTGATTTCCACTTAACTCCCACTATATTTAAACTAGTCCCACTGACAGACCTCAGGTATTTTAAAATTCTGGTATATTGTTTTTTAAAGGAAAAATTTTAAATCATGTCAAAAATTTTATTTTCCAAGGATTCAGCAAACAGTATTGGCATTAATAGTGACATTTAACCATTTTGCAGATGAGTTTAGAAAACTTAATGTGCTGTATTTCCAGTCATCCAATCGAGTCACTTGTCTACAGCAGCTGTGTACAATCATGGCTCTGACATTTGCTCCTCTTCTTTATCTGAGATACCATTTATCAGCCTTTAGACACCATCAATTCTCAGGAGATTTAGAAGATTTTAATTTAAAAATTTAAAAAGTATAACCAGTTCAACGTGCTGGACAGGTTAAACACACACACTGACATCCACAAATACATCTACTTTTTGAATGACTCTATTATGTTCCCACACATGATTTTTAAACCTAGTTACAAAATTTTACCTGTAACTTTGAATATTATTAAGGGCCTTTTCTCCTCCTCTCCGTATTCCGCCCCCTCTTATCTTGCCCCTCACCAAATGACTTGTCTATTTTTTTTTAAGGTCTTAAGTACCAAAGCCAAATGTGTAACCCATTTCTTCTGACTTCAAATTGCTTGATCTTTTCACTTTACCTCTCTGCTTAACTCAGCATTCTATTTCTGTTTTGGGTGGTGACCTGTAACTAAAAAAAATTTTTTCTGGACCATTTTAATAAAAGTTAAAATTTGATTATATATAAATTATTGGGTTACAATATAATACAGCTATGTATTGGTTCAAAATAAAAAACATGGAGAATATACCCAAATTAGTATTTTTTTCTTAATACCTCAAGTTAGAGCTTTCTTTCAGATAATTTGGAAAAATTAAAAGAGACATAATATTAAGGCCATTTCTTCAATCATACACTTTTCTGTAATGTTGAATGAAATAACTCCCTATTTTTGAAAATATTTTATTTTTCATAATTTGTGAACACCTATGAAATTAATAATGACATTTAATTCCAAAGAAAGTTCATTTGGCATTTTCAATATTTTTACATTAGACTAGTTAAGTTTTAAGGTTTTAATGGTTTGAAACATCTTTAAAGGTTCAAAAATACTTTTAATTTTCAGGGAATAAAAAAGAGAGACTTTAGACCTCCTTTATCAATTTTCTCCACGCTTTCCCCTAAAAATTGACCACCTTTGCATATTAGCTTGACCTGTGACTATCAAGAGGTAAGAAGTACAAAACTGGTCACCTTGGGGTAACAGAGTTTTCAGAATAAGAAAGTTGTCCTTTCCATTTGTCTTTTCCTTTCAAGAGTTTTGTTTTAATTAAGTACTGGTAGAATGGAAACGGCCCTGACCTTTCTCTCTACTCATTGTGACCTTGAGCAGGACACTCACCCTCTCTGAGGCTTAGTTTCCTCCTTTCTAAAATGCAAATATAATATATTTTCATAATTTCATCAATGAGATAACTTGAGAAAATGCAAAGTCAGGCTCCTCGTAGGAACTCAATAAAAGTTGTTTATCAACTGGGTGAAAGCACTGAGACTGTTTTTTTTTTCTGAGAGTCATTCATTAATATATTAAAGCCCAGTTTGGATGCTAAATTGAAGGTGGTTTTTTTTCCATATACACATCATATTTAGTCATCAATCTACATGAACATTCTACTATCTTTCTCCCATGTAAAAAAATCACTACTCTAATAAGTAGATTTTGAAATAGCTATGAACCCTGGATTCCTGTATGAGAATGGTTTCCTCAGAATGCCCATGTGAATTTATAGGTCTTAGGCTTTGCCATGTAAAAGTACAAAACAAAAAGTTTTTATGATGGAAAATGTTAGACAAATATAGAAGTAGACAGAATAGTATAATGACCCCCAACCCTGGTACCTATAACCTAGCTTCAGTATACGGCCAATCTTGTTTCATCTATACTCTCTCCCACCTCCCTCTCTTCTGTATAATTCTAGAGCAAATCCCCAAAACACGGTTCATCATAAAACTTTCAAACTGTTTTAAAATATTGTTCTTAAGTCTTCTAATACGATTTGCTCTGGGAGATTTTGGATTTATCAAAAAAGTTTCTCTACTAAAATTTTGTCCACTCAGTGTCTCTCCTGGGCGAGCTGTAAAATCTGTTCATTGCTGAGAGGACCATTGGTTGCAGCTCCAGAGCTCCAGAGGACCTAAGGACATAAATATGTTCAGGCTGAGAAACGGGCAAGAAACTTGGACCCAGGGAAAGGTAGTTATGCTAGTTTCAGTTGTTAACAACAACAGCTCCCCTCAAAACAAAAACAAAAACACAACAACTTTTCTGTACCTGTGCCAAGAACAGCTTTCAGCAGATGGGGTCCCCTAAGCTTTGGGATAGCTGGTGGGGCCTGGGTTGGCAGAACCTTGGGGGTGCTCTCCTTCAGCCACTGGCAGCACTCTTCTTTTACTGTCCTTTACCCCCTATTTGGGCTGTACAAAGGAGTATTGGGTGGTAAAGGTTGGGGAGCATCAGGAGTAGTCGTGCTCCTCTGTGCTTCTGCTTATTTCTCTGTGCTTAATGCGGTCTTCTGGTCTACTAGCTGTTACAGTTCGGTATAGGTTGTTGGCGAAGTGTCTTTATTCCCTTACTAAGATTAACATTAAGATTGACAGCAGAGGCCACGGTTTATTGATCTTTTTTTTATATTCCAGGACCTACTGCACTACAATGTCTGAAACCAAATAAGTGGGCAATCAATGTTTGTTGAATGATTGATTGCGGAGTGTTTAACTTGCAAAATGAAACCTACTATTAAGTAAATAATTCAAGTATCATCTCATCGAGAGGTCTTCCATCACTATTGTTCTTTAATCTCTTAACAGTTTTATTTTCCTTCATGCCATGAATCACTACCTGAAATTAAATTTTTAAACTTTTATTTGTATATTGTTTGTCTCCCTATATTAGAATGTAAACTGCATGAAGCCAGCGATTTTTTTTAGACTTTATTATTTTAGAGCAGCTTTCAGTTCACAGCAAAATTAAGAGGAAGGAACAGAGATTTCCCATGTACCTGCTAAGATAGGGATTTGTAAAATTCACTTTTGTAGCCTTAGCTTATGTTATACCTAACATACAGCAAGTGGCAGGCTCTCAACAAATTTTTATTATTTAAACAATAGGAATGTCATAAATTCAATCACCTTTAAAAGTTGTATTTTCAACATTTATGTCTACAAAGTTGATTAATATTTATTTATGTAAACCGCAAGCTCAGCTACTGAATGAGCCTCACTTAGGTGACCACAGGTCTTTCCGTTTTTATGAACATAATTTTGCTTTGAACATTGGGACCCCTGAGCCAACTTTGCTCTTGATACATGGAACAACTATTATTGATACACAATTCTGTTTTGAGCAGAGTCTGAGGATTGGGAAGTTTGAGCCTACAGCTCAAGAACTGGACTTTATAGAGTGATTCCAAATGTTCTGTTCCCACTGTGATTTTTCAATAATATAATTTCCCCTATTCCCTTTTACAGAAGTTTTCAGGCATCTAGGTACCTATTTTTTAAATGCTGGAAGGACATGAACTAAGCTACTGACAGACTTCTTGCTGCTATGGCCATCACAACAGCTTTCTTTCCAGCCTTCAGCTTGCTAGCCCTAGCATTAACAGCTAAGGGAGCATTTTCCATAAAACTAGAACATGGAATTTGGGTCCCCTTCCTGGAGGGGACACTTTGGAACAGGGTGACTTTTCCTTTCTGTTTTGCATTTCTACTGCATTTTAAATGGTTGAGTAACTGGTAGGTTGGTTATGAATTGCATTTATATGTTTAGAAACTTTTGTACTGTAGTGGAAGGAAGTGGGGGAGGGCATTGGGGAGATGTGTATGCTTTACCAAAGAGTAATATTTTGTTTATTGACTTATATCTTGGCAGCATCTCTTCCTACCACCATAACATAGGTATTTTTTCTTCCCCAAAGTATTTTTATGATCTTAATATCTTATAACTAACCATTTATTCTCTCAGTAAAATTTCAATAGATAAATTTCTACATACCTTCACCTAATGTGCAGAATTCTTTAAAACATTATTGTATTCCTCAAATCAATCAATGTGACACATTACATCAATAAAACCAAGGGTAAAAATCATATGAACATCTAAATAGGTGCAGAAAAAGCATTTGACAAAATTCAATATATTTTTATGATAAAAACTCTCAACAAAGTGGGTACAGAGGAAACATACCTCAACATTATAAAGGCTCTCTATGACAAACCCATAGCTAATATCATACTCAATGGTGGAAAACTGAAAGCTTTTACTCTAAGATCAGGAACAAGACAAGGATACCCACTCTCACCACTTTTATTCAATATAGTATTGGAAGTCCTCGACACAGCAATCAGACAAGAAAAAGAAATAAAAAGCATCCAAATTGGAAAAGAAGAACTAAAAGTGTCACTATTTGCAAATGACATGATACGATACATAGAAAACCCTAAAGATTTCATCAAAAACATATTAGAACTATTGTAATAAATGACTTCAGTAATGTTGCAGGATACAAAGTTAATATACAGAAATCTGTTGCATTTCTATACATTAATAATGAAAGATCAGAAAGAGAAATTAAGCAAACAATCCCATTTACAATTGCATTAAAAAAAGAACAAAATGCCTAACACTAAATTTAACCAAGGAGGTGAAAGACCTGTACTCTGAAAACTGTAAGATATTGAAGAAAGAAATTGAAGAGGACACAAATAAATGAAAGGATATACTGTGCTAATGAATTGAAAACATTAATATTGTTAAAATGTCCATACTACCCAATGCATTATATACATTCAATGTAATCCCTATCAAAATACCCATGGCATTCTTCTCAGAACTAGAACAAATAATCCTAAAATTTATATGGAACCAAAAAAGACCTTTAATAGCCAAAGCAACCTTGAGGAAAAAGAACAAAATGGGAGGTATCATATGCTCTGATTTCAAACTATACTACAAAGCTACAATAATCAAAACAGAATGGTACTGGCACAAAAATAGACACATATATCAATGGAACAGAGCAAGAGCCCAGAAATAAACTCTTGCTTATATTGTCAATTAATATGCAACAAAGGAGGCAAAAATATAAAATGGGGAAATGACAGTCCTTTCAATAAGTGGTGTTAGGAAAACTGGACAGATACATGCGGAAAGAAAGAATGAAAAGAAGGAAGGAAGGAAGAAAGGAAGGAAGGAAGGAAGGAAGGAAGGAAGGAAGGAAGGAAGGAANAAGGAAGGAAGGAAGGAAGGAAGGAAGGAAGGAAGGAAGGAAGGAACTGGACCAATTTCTTATACCATATACAAAAGTAAACTCAAAATAGATTAAAGACTTAAATGTAAAACTTGAAATTATAAAACTCCTGGAAGAAAACATAGGCAGTAAACTCTTTCACATTGGTCTCAACAGTATCTTCTTGGACATGTCTCCTCAGGCAAAGGTAACAAAAGCAAACAAACGAACAAACAAACAAATAGCAAATGGAATTACATCAAACTAAAAAGTTTCTGCACAGTAAAAAAAAAAACAATCAATAAAATGAAAAGACAACCTATTAAATGAGAGAAGATATTTGCAAATAACATATTTGATAAGGGGTTAATATTCAAAATATATAAATAACTCAGATAGCTCAATAGCAAAAAACTAAACGACCTATTTAAAAATGAACAAAGGATCTGAATAGACATTTTCCCAAAGACATCCAAATGGCCAGCAGGTACGTGAAAAGTTGCTCAATGTCACTAATCATTAGAGAAATGCAAATCAAAACCACAGTGAGATACCACCTCACACCTATCAGGATGGCTATCACAAAAAAGTCAACAAACAGCAAGTATTGGCAAGGATGTGGAGGAAATGGAACCCATGTGCCCTGTTGGTGGGATTGCACATTGATGCAGCCACTATGGAAAACAGTATGGTGATACCTCAAAAAATTAAAAACAGAACTACCATATGACCCAGAAATTCCACTTCTGGATATTTATCCAAAGAAAACAAAAACACTAATTCAAAAAATATGTGTACCCCTATGTTCATTGCTGCATTATTTACAATAGCCAAGATACGAAAGCAATCTAGGTGCCCATCAATAGATGAATGGATAAAAAAGTATATGTATATATGTATATGTATATATGTATATATGTATATATGTATATATGTAGTATATGTATATATGAAGTGGAATATTACTCAGCAAGAAAAAAGAATGAAACCTTGCCATTTGTGACAACATGGGTGGACTTACAGGGTATTATGTTAGTGAAATAAGTTGGACAGAGAAAGACAAATACCATATGATTTCACTTATTTGTGGAATCTAAAAAAAAAACCAAAAACAAAGCAGAAACAGACCCATACAGAGAACGAACTGATGGTTTCCAGAGGGAAGGGGGCTGAGGGGATGGGTGAAAAAGAAATTAATTAATTAAAAAAAATTTTTTTTTAAAGGGAGAAGCTGCTGAAAGATGGGTAATGCAAAATCAACCAAGAGCATGGCAGTCTAGAGCCATTTATGTTCAAACAGTCTCGTAATCCTCCTAAGTCCCTGAAGCTATTGGGCAACAGGATCATTGATATCAATTTTCTGAATTTCAGAGTCACCAAAAAGACATTACTCATTCATTCATTCAGTAAACATATAAGGAGCACTTACTCTGTGAAAAAAAATTTATTCCTTCAGTAATAGGTAGTTAGACAATTTGTTTAATTTATTAATGATAGAAAGCAAATTATTAGCAGTAGGGCATTGTTAAGTCTGGTTCTATAAAACATAATTCTCACTGTGATTTATTCAGTAATATAATCCTAGAGTATCACATTTCCAAAAGAAATTTTTTAAAAATTTGGCTGTCTATCATATAGCATGCTTAAAGGAGGCAACGTTGTATAAAACAAATAAAACAAATATTTACAAACCAAATTTCAAAAACAATTGTAATATGCAGGCAACTGAAGTCAATACAACCAAATAATGACAGGATATTTAAGTCTAAGAGGAAAACAAAAATGAAATAGAAGAGAAAAAGAAATTACAGTCTTGGACTTTTACATGAATAATGACTTTTTTCCTTTTCTCTTTACTTATTTAACATAATCACAGAAGTACTATAAGCTTCTTGTAAAAAGTCAAGCCACTTGTACACCAGTGTTCATAGCAGCGTTATTAAGAGTAGCCAAAAAGTGAAAACCATCCAAATGTCTATCAGTGGATGAATGGATAAACATTGGAATATTATTCAGCAACAGAAAGGAATGAAGTGCTGATACATGCGACAACATGTACATGCGACAACATGTATGAACCTCAAAAACATTGTGCCAAGTGAAAGGAGTCAGTCACAAAAAACCTCTTATTGTAAGATTCTATTTATATGAAATGTAATAGAATAGGCAAATCCATAGTGACAGAAATAGCTTAGTGGTTGCCAGGGGGTGGGGGAGAAGAAAATAGGGAAGTTTCTTTCTGGGGTGATGAAATGTTCTGGAACTAGACAGTAGTGATAGTTACACAACTTTGTTAAATATACTAAAACCCACTGAATCGTACACCCAAAAGGATGAATTTCAGGCTATGTAAATTATATCTCAATTTTTAAAAACGATGTTGAGGGGAAAAAAAAGATCATTTATATCCACCCCTTACTGAATAAGAACTGCCACATATTTACTTTTTCCTTCTCCACCCACCTACCTTATTTTGTCATTCTGTTTTTCCAGGGTTACACCAGATTGTTGTGCAGGTTATAACTCTGCCTTAAGGGGTCAGTTAAGTGGACAAAGAGGGTCTGAAACCCTAGCCACACACTCATTCTACTTAAAAGAAGGGGTGATTTTTTTCTAATTTACACCAAAATTCCATATGGACTAGCAGTGACCTTAATCACTTTAATGGGCTTCTGGGGTAGGGAAGGTTGGTAAATACATGTACTCAGTCCACTTACTGTCTTGTATTCAAAGTCGATCACTTCATTTTACTATAATAGCATAATGAATTTACAATAATGGATTGTTTGCTAGATCCTTTGGTCTTCTCTTTGCAAGTTGAATTGAAAATTATTTGATTAACCTTAAAAAGCACACTTCTAGTTTAAATGTGTATTATAAGTTCCTTTAAGTTTACCTTTTTTGTTTAAAAAGGATTCCGTGTATTGTTCAACTTTAGTTTATGATCCTCCAATGCAGTTTTTATATTTGATATCACTAAAGTGTCACCAACTACCATGGGGATTTCCTGATACTTAACTTGTTCTAACAATGCAACTTTTCTGACAGCATTCTTGTATAGATTTCAAAAAAGCTCAAATAATAGTATTTTCTATACTAAATTTAATCAGTGAGTTAACACACATTTTTCGAATTACTATTATGTTCAAAATAACACTCTCTTCCAAATAGGAAGAACCCCAAAATCCTGATACTTTGCATTCAAAATGCATGTGTGCCCAGCATATAGTAGGTACTCAACAAATATTTGTAAATGAACCAATTAATTAAGAGCTATTAAGAGCAATTTAGGTTTATTTGTGATACCTAAAGATTAGACACTGGTGAACAACCACAGAACTTTATAGGTCCTAAATTATACTGGTAGATAAAAAAGGGCAACTACCCGATGTAAAAACTGTGATATAATTAGTGACTATTTCTAAGATAAATCCCAGAATTCTGGCAAACTAACAATTGTATGTTTTAGTATGAAGTATTTGTGGTGTTTTATTAATGACAAATTCTCATTATTATTCTCAATCTTGGTTCCTTTTCTCCTTTCTTGGTTCACTTCTTATGCACATTAAAATTTGAGAATAATTCCTGCAACAAAAGAGTCAGAAGTAGTAAACTAAAAACTTTTATTAGAATTCAAAGTATAAGGCCAGATTTTTAATGTTCTCTATCACGTGATTACAGAGTCCAAATCCCAATCAAGACAGAGAAGAATTGCCTGTTCAAGTATTTAAGGGCCATCATTTAAAATGCTATATTACTAAAAGAATCTCTTCCTTCTCATGAAAAAAAAAGATATTTAATTCCAGTTACTCTCACTAAGAAATGTGAGCAATGGAAATAGTAAACATATTCAGTATTTGGAGAAAACAGTTGGTATTCAGTAAACACCAAGTAATTTATTGACTTGGCAAAGCTCCCTTTGACTCTAGTATATGGCTAACTCTTACTTATCTAGGAGAAGATTTAATATTTTGTAAATTGTTTATAATGTCATTGAGCTTCTCTCCATCATTGTACTAAATTCTAGGCTGTTGAGAGTATGCCTGAGACAGAAGCAGAATTAATTAAGCTAGTGTAGGTTCACGTTCAAATCCTTATTAAGCACATCTTCTTTGTCACATACTGTGTCAGTCTGAAAGACAAAAACCTTGTTTTTAGGGAGATCACAGTATCATAGAGGAGACAGACAAATTTAAAAAAAAAGAATACAATGCAATAAATGCTATGAAAGTGGCATCACATGGTACTAAGGGGGTACACAGAATGGAGAAATCTAACCAGGTTGAGGCAGTGGGTGGTTATTGAGAAGGCTTCCCAAAGATGTAATACCAGTACTTAATCTTAAACGATGAGTAGAATGCAGCGATATAAAAACATTTAGGAGGTAGGATCTAAGGTCTTTAAAACAAACAAACAAACAAACAAACAAACAAACAAACAAACAAACAAACCCATATGCACTAGAGAACATGAGTCTAAGTCAGGTTTCTGACTTGAGCAGTTGATGGGTTCCGTTTGAGACATGTTGAGTTTT
>NW_017731446.1:458907-465133 GCF_001890085.2 Hipposideros armiger | reverse complement strand
AAACAAACCTAAGATCCTACAATAAATCACCCAATTTAAATCTTAAATAAGACTTCATGTTTGTTTGTTTAATTTTGAAAGGAAGTAAATGTTTGCCTTCAGAAATGATTAATTAATATTGAAATATAGTTTAGGGACCCTAAATACATCATATGACAAAAGGGTAAGTTTTATAATATCTCAGGCCTTGATTTCTATTACTTCACTACTATATTTGAGAGAAAGAACTTATGATTTGATTCAAGGCAAAAAGGTATTTGGAAAATATTTAAGAATTATTACCATTATTTAAACCTAGAATATTGATACCAATGAACATTTCTTGTACCCTAATACTTTCCTGAACACTTGCTACCCCACAAATAACCTTTCAAACAAAAAAAATCCTGGAAAGGATTTAGAAGGGCAGGTAGGGTGAGATTTATTTAAGTAACTTCAGAAATCTGCAGAAATTTAAAGTAATTTAAGCTTTGTGCTATGTATTTATGGCATTGTCAATTTGCACAAGTTGTCTTCAGGCTGACTCCCTTTGATGTATTTTTCTCTGTTGTTACAACAGATATTTTTATTTCTAAATCTCACGCCCCCTCGATTTCACATAATCAAATCCCGGACTGTTTTAGAGGAGAAACAGTAGCTAACAAAATTGTTTTCCCATCTCAGGAAGTTTTCCCATCTCAGAAAATGGAGGGCTTGCAATATATTATTTAAAAAACAGATTCAAAACTTTTGCAAAATTTAAAATTGACTAACAACTTGAAGACAATACTCCAAATTGTTAAAAGGTCTTATCTCTGGGGTATAGAATACTAGGGATGTTTCTTCTCTTGATATTTTCTGAATTTTTCAGAAACTCATGTGTTGCTTTTATAGTCAGCAAAACAGTAAGACCTGGGGAAGGGTCTCCCATTGATCATGAACACATGAATAAAATATGTAAAACATTGAATTTCTTCAAAGAATTAAAAAAATTACTTTTGTAAAATAATCCAGGCCTCTAAGCTCTTCCTCTCATTTGTGGAACATAAAGTATATTTTGGATCAAAACATGGAACATTCCAGACAATGTGAAATCTAGAAAGGAACTGCACCTGTATCCCGATGCAGAGCCAAAAAAATATAGTTACTGAATAAATAGTCTTCCTAAATTAGGAAAAAGAATTAAAGCCCACTTTTCCACTTACTACTAAGCACAAAAGTGAAAGTTTTACTCTTGGCACAAATGTGATAGAAATCATGGGGTAGTAATTATTAATGAGGTATTTTTCAGAGTGTTATACACAGAGCAGTTTTAAGTGGAAGAGTAGATATTGTAGACTATAACTCAGTGCTTTAACTGAAGACTTGGTGATTTGGAATTAAACTATAGCTATTTACTTTGTAAGTTTTGAGAATTAACTTATTTTCCTCAAAACTATTATTTGCACCAAACAGAGAACATTGTGTATTTGAGGATTTGTTTACTTAAACTGATGCCCTTTGTGGGGATGAATTTAGCTTTAGCAGTATTTTCTTTAAGAAGAATAGCATTTACATAATGCCAGTTCTAAAAAAGTGATCTTTTTCATAGGAAAATGTGAAGCAATGTATGTGGAAAACTGCAGAATCTGGAGTTACAGGCAGATGAGGTAAAGGACATTTGGTATAAAGAAAAATAATTAAATCATGGCTAAAAATTTTTTCTGGCAAAAGTATTGGGTTGTCAGAAAAGTCATGACGTATTTTGTCTATGTTGTTCAAAGGTCATTTATTTATATAAAGAACAAAGACCAATCAATGATATAGTGCCAGTTATGTTCGATAACCTTTTCCCATCTTTCAGTGAGCTTCATAATTCCTCGTTCATAGGAGGACCTGTCTTTATTTGTGAAAAACTGAACAAGGTGCTGATTTACAGCCTCATCTGAATTGAACGTTATACCAAGCAAGGAGTTTTAAAGAGAGCGAAACAAGTGGAAGTCTGACGGCGCAAGTTCAGGCAAGTATGGTGGGTGTGGCAACACATCCCATCCAAGCTCCAATAATTTTTGACGGGGGATCAAACTTGTCTGTGGTCTTGCGTTGTGGCNAAACAAACAAACCCATATGCACTAGAGAACATGAGTCTAAGTCAGGTTTCTGACTTGAGCAGTTGATGGGTTCCGTTTGAGACATGTTGAGTTTTAGGTGTTTGTGAGGTCTAGCCAAGTGATGATGCCCATAGACAGTTGGCTGTGTACTCCTATAGACTGAAGTCTTAGAAAGGGGTCTGTGATGGAAATATGCGGAGTTGTCATTGTTTACCTAGCAACCGAACCCATGGATGTGAATGAGATTGCCAGGAAAAACAAGAAGGTGAGGAGGCTGAGGAAAAATATCTGGGGAAGATGAGATTTTAAGGGATAGGTAGAATCTGAGAAGCAACAGCTAGAGAAGTAGAAAAAAGAAAAGAAAAATGAGAATGGTCTGGTATAATGAAGGTCAAAGGAATAGAGCCGAGACCACTCTCAGATGACACAGAGAAGTCAGCTAAGACTGACCCAGTAACTTTGGTGAAAGACCAGGCGAAGCAGAAGCCATGTCAGTCAGAAACATTTATTGAGCACCGGCTATGAGCCAAGCATTGTGCTACTTAAACTTCACTACAGTCCTCTAAGGTAAGGCAATAATGTTATTAATATTGTCATCCTCATATTGCAAATGAGTAAACTGAGACACAGAAAAGCCTTGACCAGTCATACAACTTTGCGACAGATCTAAGATAACTGAGCGCTACCTAACTCCTGAGTCCCGTCTCTTAGCCATTTCTGGTAACCAATCATAGTGAGAAAGTAGAGATAATGAATGCAGATGGCTCTTAGTGACGTTCGTCAGTGAAGGAAAGAGGGTAGATTTTACAGAGTGTAAACATGGTGGGGTTTCTTTGTTTTTATTTTTGTTTTCAAGATGAGAGAGATTTGCACATAATTATAAACTAAGGAGAAAGAGCCAGTGAAAAGAAAGAGAAGTCTCAAGAATAAAGGTGATGATGCATTTCTAGCCATACTTCTATTTCTGTGGCTGGATCAGAATAGATCTGGAAAGAAGCTGTCAGTTTGAATAACTGAAGCTTTTATATTTGCAATTGTATAAGTATGTTTTGTGAATGAAATCACCTGCAATAAATGTCCATCCAGTCTTTTCTTACTTTGGGATCCATTAATATAATTAATGATGAAGTAGACTACATTTCTTATTAAACTACAATTCACAACTGCACTTGTCATACCAAAGTAGGCCATATCTACCTAGGTTCAAGGTGAACAGTAACAGTCAGGGATAGGCTCCTTTGGCACTTTTGCTTCCTATGTTCACATTATAAAATCAGATACCTTCTTTCCTTCCATCAGTTGCTATGCTCCAATGGAGTGCCCAGAGTTCTTTCACAACAGAAAACATGGTGCCCATTGCAGAGCTCTTAACTGGTCCTGCAGTGGCACTAGAAATGAAGACTTTCAGTTCTCCCAGAACTTATTTAAAAAATATATATGCCGAGCGTGGTTAAAGTTTATTAAACTGGGCTTCTAATAATTATACTAGAAAGGGCAATAGAATCCAATGTGGTTTTTTTGTTTGTTTTGAAGGACTTATAATGAAATCCATAGCCAGAGCTCTTTGTAGATTTCTCTCCAAAAGATAATAGTTTTGCTGCTCTGGTGGAATAGTGGCTTCTAAATCATACTCTAAATGACAATTGTATGTATTCATGACAGTCGTATTTAGGACCTACTATGCCAAGGCACTAATTCCAGGGCTGTGGGGAAAATGCAAAGTACAATGCATGTATCTTCTCCAGGAGCTTCCAACTTTCTTAGAAGAGATGAAATGGTTACAGAAATGACTAGAATTCAGAGTAGTAAAAAGAGCCAATATAAATGGTGGTATGATGTTAGGTCACCTTAATTTCTTCCATTTAAAAATAATTACACCAGTAATGCATGAATTTACTTTTGTTGAAAGGAATACAGAAATATTTAGAATAAATTGTAAAAGTTCCCCCTTCCTATTTCCTCACTTCCACTTCCCATCGCAAAGTAAGGCGTTCCTTGTTAGCCTCTTTTCTATCTATTTTCATACATATAAAGTACACATGTACTTTTTAGCATACACATTTTCATAGTTGTTCGGCATAAATTATATGAGATGTATGGTTCTGTGAATTTTTCACTTAATAAGGTCTTTTTGTGTCAGAGCATACAGATCTATCTTTTTAAAAGTCAGTATAGTATTACTACAGGATAAAATTTTAAATATATTCCACAAAAGAGAGTAAAACAAAATGACTAAGTTTCAAGACTTTTGATTGGCATAATAATCATGATTATATTAAATTACTCCCATGGTTAATTACTTGTTTGAGAAGACTAAGGATCATAGAAATTTTCTCTTACCTTTTAATCTCTTAAAAACATAGATTTAATGCATTATTTTGATTTATGAAAGGCCTTAATAAATATAAGTTGTTCTTAAAAGAAATAATTAAGTAGAAAATACTGGAATACCACCTAACAAGAATGCTATGGATTCCACAAAGAAGAAATAGAACTAAATAAAATTTAAAAATTTCTTAAAGATCTAAGGATAATGGGAATCATTTATGAGAGTTCTTTTTTTTAAATTTCATTTTTTTCTTATCATTGTTAAACTGATAACTAAATTTTTTAAAAACCACAAAACATCATCTACATCTTGTTAAAAATATATTTGTCCATACACATGTACAGAAAAAAAGTAAGTTTATGTTTCAACATTATCTCTGGGTGGTGGGATATATCCAAGGTAATTCTTATTCTTTATCTTTTCCTGAACTTTCCAATTTATAAATAATGAATACATATTAGTTTTCTTAATTAGAAAAAAAAATGAAGCAATGAAATGAATTAAATGAACTGAATGACTGTCTCTAGATTTAAGAATAGGAGCTGTACCTTCTTTATATTTCTCCACATTACTTTCACTCAAGTAGCTGTCAATACAAGTTTTAAAAATATATAAGAACAAAAAATAGCATGGACCATTACTCATAATGTATAAAATGATAACCTTGGGTCAAATAAACATAAAAATAGACTTTGTAATGTATAAATAAAAACAAAATCCAAAGTAGCATATTCTAGTACTCTCAGGCCAGAACAAAATACATTTTTAGTGACAAATAAGTTAACTTTTTTGTTAAATAATTATATTTTTTATTTATAATTTAGCAAAATCTAGTTTTTAAAAAAGCTTATTCTTGTCATTTCCAAAAAAAGAGAGGGGAAAGGAGAGAGGAAGCTGTGCTTACTGGGAAAATTGCAACATTCAGTTCCTAAGTATTTTTTGCTTTAGATATTTTTTTCAGCTACTTCTCTTACATAAGAGTCCTGTAATATCTCCATAGGGAGAAATAACACTGGGCTACATTATGTCTTTTAATTTTTCCTCCAGATAGTGTTTACAAATCAACATGTAGGAGTGACTCCATATTCAAAGTTATTAGCCAACTTTGGTTTCCATTTGCGATTAAGGACAATTGGTAATTTTAACAATCAATGAGAGTTTATTTTAGGAGAAAACTTACTGAAATTTGCAGGAAATAACTTTTTGTTCCAAAACAGCTGTCATTGAACACCATTATATCTACAACAATTAAAATTATCTTTGGTGACTTTTAGCATTTGGCATTGCTCCATTATTGTTCAGTTAAATATTTTTCAAGTTTGCTAGGACTTTTGCCCACTGTGTGCTTACGGCCCTTTATTGTCAATATGTATCTTAGAATTCACCTTTGTGACATTACTTTTTTGTATTGTGGGAGAGAGTGTAATTTCTGAAGCAAATTGCCCGAGACATCAAGTAATATTTATTGGGAAATTGCAGTATATAGCTACAAGTTACTTATAAAAATAGGATTACAATTTATTCCAATATATTGGCAACAGATATCCCCTTCTCTCTTTTTCTAGATCCTTGCAAAAAATTCCCAACTTAAAGAATTAGCTAATGTTTAGTGGACACAAAGAGCAAAGGCTAACATGTGTTGTCATTTTGATAAATTTAATTGAAAATTGTGAAGAAAATTTATAAGTTTAAGTCCACCAGGCCACCAGTGCATGGGATTGTCAAAAACCAAACCAAACAACAACAAAAACACACAATTTTGCATGCTATTGGAAGTCATAAATATGTTTGTTCAGCACCCATCCAAAATGACCAGTCATAGAAAAAA
>NW_017731446.1:454380-456688 GCF_001890085.2 Hipposideros armiger | reverse complement strand
CCACATTGCTGTAAACAATTTATTTCTCATCACCAGTTATCAGTCGTTTCAAAAAAGGATCATTTTCCTCACTTTAATGAGCATATTGCAGATGTTTATATGCGCCGTCAAGTTAACTTCTTTGAGTTCATGCAGAACCCAAATATTGAGCTTGCTTACATATCCCAGCTTCTTCAGGTGGTCATGAATGCTTGAATGATGGATGTTCAATGTTCCTGCAATCTCTGGTGTCATGTAATGTGTGTTTGACTCGATCAATGCCTTTATTTTGTCGTCATCAACCTTGGTGGGCCTCCCTGACGGAGGAGCGTTGTTGAAATCAAAATCACCAGCACGGAATTTCGTGAACCATCATTGGCACTGACATTCTTGTAGAGCATTGTTTCCTTAAACTTATTGCAACTTTTCACAAGCTTGACATGTGTTCTTCCCTTTATGGAAGTAAACCAGTAAAATATGGCAAAAATGTACAGTTTGGTCGTCCATCTTCAACTTGTTGTAAAATCTCAAAAACTCAACCAAATTGCTCAATTTATTTTTAGAATGAAGCTAGAACTGTCAGCTGTCAAATGACATAGAATAACATAGATGCAAATGACTCTAGTACTTCCAAAATGAAATAGTGCCATCTGTTGCAACATGCGTCATGACTTTTCCAACAACCCCAATAGTAATTAATATATGGAATGTACTATTAATATGACTTTTTGGGACAAGCTATTAGTACAACTTCTTAAAAATGATCAGAAGTTGTAAAAGAATTCCGACAGAGGAGAGGCCTGAGATAAAGAAGGAAGTTGAGAAAGAAGAATGCGTATGTAATGGGTCATGTGACTTTGCCATTATTTTTATTATCTTTGCAGAAAACCTCAGACTTTTGAGGAGAGAGGATTGAGGAGAAGACAAGTTAAAATTTAGCTCTCTAGACTAGATCCTTTGCTCCCATCTTATTCCTTAAAAAAAAAAAGTGTATTTGTTGTTTTGGTGGGTGTGTATTTCATAGTAGAAAAAAAAATCTCTCAAATATTTTATTGTTTTCAACAAAAATTGAAAAGTGATTGAAGCATGTGAAACTATTCTCAACGTAGATAAGAAACCAAAAATAAATCTTCACCTTGGCACTTTAAATTTCAACACAAGCATGGTAGGTTTTTTAAAGTCTGATGCTTCAGCTGCATTCATTTGTCTAGTCATTTTTGCAGCAATCTTAGCAAATGCTTAAGGAATCCAAATTGCTAAAACCAGTGGCAGTCTAGTACAATGATCTAAAATTTTTTCTTTATTGAACGTTTTTATTAATCTTCCAGCTTCTCTGTTTGTCAAGGTTTGAAGCTGCTCTTGAATTTGCTGTCTTCCATTTAAAGGTTTGGTAAGACAATAGACTCGCTTGTGCTAGGTACTAGAAATACAACACTGAACAATTGAGAAAAGTTTCTCAGACTCACTGTACACCAAGTTCTTTCCAAAAAAAAAGTTTGTAAAGGTTTTAACGATCTCTACAGTGGTATCAAAATTCATTTCTCCTTTCTAATTTGGAAAACAAGAACATGAGCCATGATTTGTTTCTTAGTAATTTCCCACATGCCAGTTATCCTATCTCAGAACTGCTCAACCTTAGACCAAACCCCTCTGCTGGTGTATGGCTTTTCCCATGTGACCCTTTAAATAAATTCTAAGACTTTTCCCATAATTAATTAATCTCAGGAATCAAAATGAAACATGTCACCAGGGTCTTATTTAAAGCCAAGAAATTTATTGGCTATTATCCAGGCTTCTTTCTAAATTAAACAACCCCAAACACTACTCTCATCACCCCCTGTTTCTTGATATTAGACATTTTCTCTCCAGATAACTGGAGCACATATAAGAAAGAGTTTTTATATGTCCACACATTGTAACCAGGACCACATTTATATTTTATTTCAATGATACATAAGGATATTTTTCGCTGAAATGTCCATACCCCTGTGCTTTAAAAAAGATACACGCAATACAAATTAATCTTCCCAGCCTCAAGAGTAAAATGCTATTATATCATTTTTCATTTTTTGAATGATCCAAAATATAGCAGCTCAAAATCTTTTCTCAAAGCCCAACTCTTTACGACTGGTAACAATTTAATATACAACTAAATCTTTATGATTTATGGATGAATTGCTTGAATTATACTTTATCTTTGGTGACAGCTCTTCCTCACCTTTGCCACTTAGCCAAGTTCAAGGATGCTGAAAAGGAAGCTGAACTGAGTCAGGGTCAAACATGTAGACTGTAATCATGGTGTGTGTGTGTGTGTGTGTGTGTGTGTGTG
>NW_017731446.1:415643-454365 GCF_001890085.2 Hipposideros armiger | reverse complement strand
GAGAGAGAGAGAGAGAGAGAGAGAGAGAGAGAGAGAGAGAGAGAACATTGATTTAATTCCCAAGCCAAACTAGAGATTGTCCGTTTTGGGTTAAAAAAAAAATTTAAAAAGTCTTCCTTTTGTTGAGGTAGATAAAAAAACAAAAAAATTACATATAACTAAAGAGAAAGCTGGGAACCTTTCTTCTGCCCTCCGTCTCTCCCAGGAAGTCTTCTTCCTTCATTCTCCATCCTCCTTCCTTTCCTCTCTCACTCCTCATCCTTCCTTTCTTAGTTTCCAATAGTCTCATCTTAAGCCGAAAGCAAAGGATTCTTTTGCAGCAGGGTAGATAGAATACCCTCCCAACCAACCCTCAGGTTAATTGCATTTGGTCTGTAGGAAGACGTTGATTGGGCTGCTCTGACCACCGGCGCCCCACCCCCCAGCTGTGCTGCCGGGCTATCCCAGGTAGATGGTAGCCTCTGTACAGCGCTGTGCCATCTCTGATACACACCTCAGAGCCTTCTCCCTTTTACTCCCTCCTCTTTCTATGTCTGTCGCATGCCTCCCTTTGTCTCCGTCTGCTATTCTTCCTCTCTATTTCTCTTTCATTTATTCATTTTCTTCCCTTTTCTCATCAAAACCTCTAAAGTATTATCAAGACATTTTCTTTCTTGAATTTAGACAAGAAATCTGGTGCTTCGATAAATTTCTATTTCTTTAATGATATAATTTTTGGAACTTTTAATGTTTTTTCTTTGAGTCAGTGATCTTTGATAGAAAATATTCTCACTATGGCTTACAGAATTACTGCTTAGAAAATGTATGAGATATTCAAAAGGGCTTCTGTTCATTTTTTTCTTATGATAATCTTAGAAAGAAAATATAAACATTGAAAAGCATAATCATCCTTAGCTATCCTATAGTTGCTAGATTTAGCAAATAAAAATAAGAACACTCACTTAAATTTAAATTTCAGATAAACAATGAATAATTATTTAGTACAAGTACATCCCATGCAACATTTGAGACATATGTATACTAAAAATGTATTTGTTGTTTCTCTGAAATTCAAAGTTAGCTGGGCATTCAGTATTTTGGGCAGAAGTATGATTAACCTTTTATGTAATATTTGTGAGCTATGTGTTTTTAATTTGAGGACTAATTGTATTTAGAGGTCGTTGCTGCTTCTGTACTTAAGAGTTCCCTGTGCAGTTTCTCACTGAGATTTTACTACTCCTGAGGACGGCTGTCAGATAAAGGTGAGTGACAGTGAAAAAACCTGCAATTAAAATTAGCTAATTTTGCTATTTACTTGTCCTGGCATGAGGTTCTATGGAGGGAATAGCACATTTCTCATTTATTTGTCCCCCACTAATTCTGAATTCAAAGTAATGTATTGATTTTATATTTTCCCCTTGGGAATATAC
Organism: Hipposideros armiger; assembly: GCF_001890085.2. NCBI lineage: Eukaryota > Metazoa > Chordata > Mammalia > Chiroptera > Hipposideridae > Hipposideros > Hipposideros armiger. Next base: position 452,956 of record NW_017731446.1, on the reverse strand, counting down.
TTTATTTCACTTTTTTTCCAATTCCATCAAAAATATAGATGGAGAAAAATGTACTTATATTTTCAATTCCCTATTACCTCCCTCTAAAACAAGCACTTATTTATTGAATAAATATTGTAAAGGTCAACATTTCTGAAACTTATAAAACAGTCACCCTTATAGTTGTACTAGGTAGGTTTTTTTCTTAATCTCTTTCTGCCATTTCAAAATAAAATATCTGAAATAAAGTGTTGAACTATAGTAGTAATAATAGCTAACATTTATTGAGCACTTACCATTTGTCAGGTACTGTTCAAACATTATATATAAAATAGCTTAAGTCATTTAAATCCCAAAACCAAGGAGGTGAATGCTGTTATTATCCCCACTTTAGAGATGAGGAAACTGCAGTACAGGGAAGTTAGGTAACACCTAGCTTCTGTTATTAAAAGTTTACCTTAATGTAACTTTGTCACAATTAATGGACCTATATTGATATACATAATTATTAAAGTCTATACTTTATTTATATTTCCTTAGTTTTTACCTAATGTCCTTTTTCTGTTCCAGGATCCCATCCAATATACCACATTACATTTAATTGTCATGTCCTTTTTGGCTCCTCTTGGCTGTAAGTTTCTCAGAATTTTTGTTTTTGATGAGCTTGATAGTTTTGAAGAATACAAATCAGGTATTTTGCAGAACGTCCCTCAGCTGGGATTTGTCTGATATTTTTCTCATATTTAGACCAGGGCTATCGGTATGGGGGAGGCAGACCATAGAGGTAAAGTGCCATTCTCATCATATCATGTCAATTTGATCACCTGGCTGAGGTAGTGTTTGTAAGGTTTCTCCACTGTGAAGTAAGTAACTCTGTTTTCCCCTCTTTCTATACATTAGTCTTTGGAAGAAAGTCACTATTCCCAGCCCATTGGAGCCCAATTGAGCTATTACTTTAATAACAGCTTTATTGAGATATAATTCCTATACCATACAATTCATCTAGCTAAAGCATACAATTCAGTGATTCTTGGTATATTCATAGAGTTGTGCAAACATCACCACAATCAATTTAAAAACATTCTCATTTCTCTAAAAAGAAACCCCATACCCATTAACAGTCCTTCCCCTGTTCCCTGCATTCCTCCCCTTCCCCTCCTCCCCCCAGACAGGGCAACCTACTCTACTTTCTTTCTTTATAGATTTACCTATAAATATTATGAACATATCCTATAAATGGAATCACAGTGTTTTGTAACTGACTTCTTTCACTTAGCAATAATGTTTTTGAGGCATATCCATGTTGCAGTATGTATCAATACTTCATTGCTCTTTACTGCTGAATAATATTCTATTGTATAGATAGACCACTTTTAATTTACCCCTGCATCAGCTAATGGACATTTGGGTTGCTTCCCTTTTTTGGCTACTATGAAAAACATTGGTATGAACATTTTTACACAGGTTGTTATGTGGACATAAGTTTTCATTTCTCCTGGCTAAATACCTAGGAGTAGAGATGCTGAGTATGACTGAGCTATTTTTAAAATAAGAACCACGAGGCCGACTAGGTTGTGGGCTGTCCCTGCTTTCAGTTACCCACAAGGGCTAGGAACACCTAATCGAATGCCCTATAAAGCCATAACCCAAGGCCCCACCTCAAATCTGTTGGCAGGGACGCAAATTGTAAGTGTGTTGACTAAGATGAAAGACAACAACTTCATAAAAGCCTGCCTACATATCCCATTCTACAAACCAATAGCAAATAACATAGATTGTATGCATGGAAACTATATCACCAGTTTCTGTTAAAAAGTTATGAGATAGCTCTGCCTCTCTTAAGCTGTTAGCCTAAATCTTCTTTTTGAAACTCTTTGAACGCTGCAACTATCACTGCTGGGACTAAGTATTATTTATCAAGAAACAGGAACTGAGGAGGGAGCAGTAGCTACTACTTTCTAGTATAAGGGATATATGTATCATTTTAAGGAAGTATTTGGTAGAAGAACAAAATACATGATTATACAGTTTTAAGCCCAGACACTCCTACACGGGAGAAGAGAGAAAGAGGGGGAGGGGGGACAGAACAAACAATGAATCTAAAGTCTAGACTACCACTCCTTCACGTTAACCACTCATAGTTGGAACTAGTTGAGGTAATCAGCAAGTTTAAAAAGTCAAAAGATATTTAATCATTTTCCTATTCCTGGTGGAAAGAAATTAAACCCAAGTAGTTTATAATAGATATCATTTAAGTTATTCCCTTAAAAATAAGCATGAGTGGCATGTTGTTTAAGAGTTGGCTTGGGATGCCAGCTCTGAGCAGCAGGGCTCAGGTTCAGATCCGACATGAGGGCCAGTGATGCTGTGCCCTCTACAGCTAAGATGGTGAACAACAGCTCGACCTGGAGCTGGGCTGCTGTGAGTCGCTGATGACGGTGTAGGCTGCAGTGGGGCTGGCTAGCAGTGGGCGTGAGCTTTCGTGAGCTGCCAAGAGCGGCCATCCAATGGCCAGCGGGCAACTGCCTCACCCGGGAAGAGCGCAATGATAATATCAACATGGGCCAGTGAAGTGACGTCCTCCACAACTAGATTGAAGAACAAAAGGACAGCAACTTGTCTGTTCCCCTCTCCCAAGACCCCCAGTTAAAAAAATAAAAAATAAGCATTCAGAGCTGGCAGAGTGGCTCAGTTGGTTAAGAGCTTGCTCAAGAGTGCAAGCTCTGAGCAACAGGGTCACCGGTTTGATTCCCACATGGGCCAATGAGCTGCACCCAAGCTGAGCTGCTGCTGAGTGGCAAACAGGTGGCAGGATGGCTCAGCTGGTGAGAGTACATGCTCTTAACAACAACGTTGCCTCTTCGAGATGGGCTATGCCCCCCTGCAACTAAAGACTGAACTCAGCACCTTGAGCTGAGCTGCTGCCTGGTGGCTCAGGGGATAGAGCACACGCTCTTAACAAAAAGGCTGCTGGTTCAACTCTCGCATGGGATGGTGGCTATGCCCACCTGCAACTAATTGAACACAGCACCTTGAGCTGAGCGGTGCGACTGGACTTGGAGCTGAGCTTGCTGCACCCTCCACAACTAAGATTGAAGGACAATAACTTGGCTGTTCCCCTTCCCCAATTCCCCAACACTGTTCCCCTACCCCAATTCCTCAATAAAACCTTTAAAAATAAAATAAGCATTCGATCAGTGCTTCTATATAAATGCCTTTGACCATGTCCATTATTCCTTTGAAATATAATCACCAAAGTTAATCAGGACACTTTTAGGCCTAGTCCTTTAGCAGAGAATTAAAAAGGTGGAAATAAGTCTGTTTTAATCAACAATAAAACACCAAAAGATCATGGTCCACACAAACTCATTATGTCTTCTCTTTCTTTGGTTCCTTGTTCCACACACAAGTGGAGTCAGATAACTATTGGCTGATTTTCACTGATTCACTTCTGTGTCTACTTGTAGAATTTTGCTGACTCCCGATAGAGAAGATACTTAATAAGCAATCTGTGAAAATGCAAGTCATAGCCTGGTCCCCATCTGTATGCATTAAGGTATGCGTTAAAGAAGGGGGTTATACAAAAGGGTGACAGACAGTTGCTTCTTTAGAGAACAAAACCATGGCTGTACACCAAAAATAAAGCCCTTAAAAATATCAGTGGTGGCCTAGACTAGGGCATGGTTTGAAATAAGGGATCTTTGGTTGCTATTCAAGCGGCAAAATCGGAGAAAATAGCCAGAGGAAAAATTTAACTCAGGAAGAGGGGTAGAATCTCTTTTCCTGGGGACATTTCCAAACAGACCAAATGTATCTCTGCCTGGAATGATGTAGATCAGAGCTGGTGTGAGGGGACTGTGTCTCAGGTGTGCAGAGATACTGATCATCTCAGCCCTAAGGGAATCTGGGCAGGGCCTGGGGCCCGCAGAGACCCAAGGGTGCCTGTCTTTGTGCACAAGTATCCTTTTGGGTTTACCCCTGTGTGCCATATAAACGCCATTTTCTATGTGCTCCACGAAGCTCGTATTTAGATGAAGGTTGTCAGATGCTGACATAGATGATTGATTATTCAGTAAGGATTAACCATATAATAAATTCTCCATCATTCCTCCTCATGAAGATAAAGGATGCTACAATGATTACAAGTCATTTTTAAATTTAACTTTAGGATTTGATTTTGTTTTTAGATGAAAATATGGCCATCTCTAATATCCTTAGGTAATGGAAACTGAAGGGTAGCCCAGTGTTAGAGGACTCAGCATGAAGTAGCTCTAGCTACCAATGTAATGTGTGTTTCTTGGTATCCTGATTCTGCTAACTGGAGTTTCATCCTATTCCCCCCTGCCTGAGTTCCTGTCTTGAGGTTTTGTCTGAGACCCAGGCCCCCTAGAATTTAGGTCCTGTCTTGTTCTTACAAGTCTTTCCTCCAAAGGAACGAAAGTCTTTGCTCCTGAAATGAAGCCCAGGGCATTCCAGGAAGGAAAAAAACAGCATCTGTAGATAAACAGGGCACGCTTGGGAAGATTGCAAGTAGTTAAGCATGACTAAAATGAAGTGGAAAAATCTGAGAAGAGTGAACAATAAAACAAGAAGGGTAAGTAGGGAATATATCATGTAAGACCTTACCTTTCATGTTAATGTGTACCACATCCCAAACCTGCTGAGGACATATTGTGGATATATAGATGTTATGAATGGCATACGTAAATATAACGCATATTTTTAAATCTACTTTTTAATAAAATAATGCATGCACATTATCAAACATTTGGAAAATATAACGAAATTTAAAGAAAAAGATAACTATCACCTATCATCCCATTACTCAGTATCACCAATGATATTTGGGTGTATTTCTCTCCAGATTTATTTTATGTGTATGAGATATTATTATTTAACCTAAGTAGAATGGTCTGCTTTTTTCCCTTAATATTATATCTTGCACTTTCCCTGTGCTGCTGAAATTCTTCCAAAATACACTTTTAATGATTGCATGATATTTCATCCTAAGTAGTACAATTTATTTAGGCTTTCTCCCAGTACTTACATAAGGTTGTTTTCAATTTTTTCTTCTTATAAATAACAGTGCAGTAAATGTTCTTGTATATCTATACTTACATTCTTCTCTGATCATTTCCTTGGGAGAGTTTCCTGCCAGTAGAATGTCTAGGTCAAAGGGTAAAAACCTTAACATTTTATTTTCAAATACATTCAATCAGGTTGTATTCAATTTTTAAAATATGTATCATAGTGTCTCATTGCACTCTGCTCATCTTTGTGAATTTGATAAGCAAATAATGGTATCTTTTAATTTAAATATATTTGATGACTGAAGAGGTAGACATCGTTTTTAATGGCCGTTTATTTTTTTTTTCTCAAATGGCTTGTTAATCCCATTTTCTGATTTTCCTATTGAAATTTAGTATTAGACTATTAATATAAATTCCCAAGTGACCTTTTTCTGTATGGATATATGTAAGTAGAATATATTATACTCGTTTAAAAACAACCTGACAAAAATAGCTCTCTTAAAACCTAATTGAAGAATATCTTGGAAGTTATTAAATTTCTTCATTTTTCTTCACATTTTTCTTATTAATATTAAAGGTAAACTAAAAATGTACAGATAACCTTTAAGATAACTAACCTAAATAGAATTGTCTGCTCTAACATGTTGTTATCATAGTTACTCCTTTCTTCAAGAGTTAAAAACCATCAAATGTATTTTGTTTAAAAGGCCCTATCTTTATTATTTTTCTGGGCTGTAGACTGCTTGTAGGAATAAGTATATAGAAATAGCAATGATGACCACAAAAGATTCTTTTTTTATAGAAGAGCAGGTGAAAATATTCAAATAAGAATCTGAAGGCACAATTTGCCATAGAACACTTTAATGTAAATAATCTTCTATACTTAACCCAACCACATTCACACCTGGGAGAATATATACAATATGAACTTAGAAAGACCTTTAGCTGGCAGTTAAAATGTGAGGTCACAAAAGAATTTCCCACCCCCAAATTAAGCCAAATGTGCAAAATGAAATAAAAAGATCAAAGAATGTACTACTAATGCTGAAACCATGCCAAGGTCTCCATCTCATTCTACATACTTCAAGAAATATCATCAGATAGAACACAAGTTTTAGCAAATGAGAAGGAGATGGAGGGAATAGGCTCTTGGCTTTCTCAAGAGAGAAATGCAGTGGGGGACAATCAGTAATCAGAAAAAATTCTGGAAAACCTCACTGAGGTTTGGTGGTCTGAAAGCTGATAATACAGATGACAAAAGATAGAAGCACTTATATCTTGAAATTCCTCTCTCCAACCTCAGATAAATAGTTCATGAGCTTAATTTAGAAAAACTCACAAAATTTAGCTCTTTTTCACTTTGGCCAGTGAAAAGCGAAAGAGGTTTTTGTTTTGATTTGGGGTTTTTTTTTGTTTGTTTTTTAAGCAGCAAATAAAGTCTCTGGATGGTGGCAGGGAGGGAGGGACATTAGGATACACCAAACTAAAAGTTAAAAGACCCAATGCTTTCTCACTAAATATAGCAGCTTGATGACTCCGAAATAGGGAAACACTGAAACTCGGGCAAACCTCATTGCCCCAACTACAGTTGAGCCTTCAACTAACACCCCACACAGTTGAAAATCTGTATATAACTTTTGACTCCCCAAAAACTTAACTGCTAATAGCTTACTGTTGGCCAGAAGCCTTACTGATAACATAGAGTCGATCAAGTTATACTTTATATTATATGTATTATATACTATATTCTTAAAATAAAGGAAACTAGAGAAAATATTATTAAGAAAGTCATAAGGAAGAGATAATAATACTTATATATATTTTATCCATTCATGACATACCTAACTTTTTCTTACTTTTTTTTTGCTACTTCTAGACTACATGGTTCATCTGTGAGTTTTTCCAAACCTCTGCAGAGCTCTAAAAAGTTTTCCAATATATTGATGGAAAAAAAATCCATGTATAAGTGGAGTCATGCAGTTCAAACTTGTGTTGTTCAAGGGTCGGTTGTATTTGTCTACTACGGCAGACCCTCTCCCCATAACTCAACAGAATGATCTCTTTATACAGGGCTCCTTAGAGTGGTGATAAAGCGCCATGACCTCATTGGCTCTAAGTCCCAACTCTCTCAAGTCCCTTCCTACTCCCACAGGCAGGTAAAGGATAGACTAAAACCACAACCCATTAACATGAATCCTCAAACTCATAGTCTGAGGGGAGGATTTAAATATTACCCAGATAAACAAGGCTAGAGTCAAGGAAAATTTGCCTACATTATTTTGAGGCAAAGAGGCAAGGGTAGGATTGCTGTACCAAAGATGAGTAGGCAAAACAAGCTGAAATGAGACCTGTGCAAAAATTTGTTAGTCTCCCCTTCAAGCACTGTTCCCCTCTACCCTCACCCCCTCAAAAATATATATAAATGCAGTGAAGAATCCAAACCAGAAGATAACTTACCCTGGAAAAAGAAGAAATGTTTAGGTACTATATTCTTCACATTCTTGAGAAAATTAAGGAGAGTATGAAATAACTAAATAACAGAATAAGGTCCAAACAGAGCTGGAGGGCCGGCCGAGTGGTGCGTTGGTTGGGAGCTGGCTTGGGACGCCAGAGGGCCCTGGTTCGGGTCCCACATGTGAGGGCCGGTAACACTGCCCTCTAAAAAACAAACAAACAAACAAACAAAAAGAGCTGGAAATGCCAAGGAAAGGAACTGAGGAAAAAATAATACAGTCCCAGAACAAAGAAATGTGTTAGAAATAAAAAGGCACAGAATGAACACGTGGAAAGCCAAGTCAAAGAACGAGAAAAGTGCCTCTGAAATGATTAGTTCAATTTGCATATCAAAGGATTTCAGGGAACAAAATAATAGAAAAGGAGTAATACCAAGAAGAACACTGGTGAGAAAAATGATGAGAAGAATAGTTACCGGCCTCCTGGAAAAGTGGCCAAACCACCCACACAGGGAAAAGGAACTAGGCTGTCTTCAGGCTGCTTTGCAGAAACTTTTATCTGAAAACAGTGAAGCAACATCTAAATGTTTTGAGTGATAAGGGCTTTTACTGAAAAATTCTATACCGAGTGTCATTCAGGCAACAGATAATGCAGGCAACATACAAGCAAAGATAGCCTCAGAGAGGTATGGATTCTGGAGATAAACCATTTCTGAAAAGTCTATTTGATGATCCAAGAACTGAAATAAAATGAAGACATTCAAGTCTGAGTCTCAGAGTATGCCTATTTTCAATTTTACTAGAAATTTCCAAAACGCTTTTCAAAATTGTCCTCTGGATTTACACTGTATCAGGGCATACACAGCATCAACTCTCCCGCCTGCTTCTCAACACTTAATATTGTGAGATTTTAATATTGTTTCCAATCTGATGTGCAGAAAATAGTATCTCATTACTGTTTTATTTTTCATTTTTCTGAAGTGACACTCCAAAGTGGTTGTACCAGCTTTCACTCCTATGAGCAAGTATACTAGCATTTATTTTGCTCCACATTATTGCCTTATACTTGACACGTGGGAAATGCAGATGGTCATCAGTTGGTCTAATGTGGCCTGAAATTTTGATATAACCCCTTTTAACAATTTGTGTGAATACTTCTAGATCCTCTTTATAAATATATGAGTATGAGCATTTTCCCCATTTTAAACACAGGCTGGATATTATGATACATGTCATGACATTCTTTTTTTTAAAGATTTTTATTGGGGAATTGGGGGGATGGGAACAGTGCTGGGGAATTGGGGGAAGGGGAACAGACAAGTTGCTGTCGTTTTGTTCTTCAGTCTAGTTGTGGAGGACGTTGCTTCAATGGCCCAAGTTGGCACCATCATTGCGCTCTTCCCGGCTTCTGGACGGCCGCTCACTGTGGCTGCTGGCCGCTCACACTGGTTGCTGGCTACACACGGTAGCCCATGGCAACCCACTGCAGCTTCACTGCAGCCTACACTGTCGCTGGCAACTCACAGCAGCTCAGCTCCAGGTTGAGCTGTTGTTCAGCATCTTAGCTGTAGAGGACAGTGTCACTGGCCCTCATATGTGGGATCCGAACTGGGGCCCTCTGGTGTCCCAAGCCAGCTCTTAACCATCGTGCCACTCGGCCAGCCCACGACATTTTTTTTTTTTATTCAACAATATATTGTGGAGGGTCCCACAATCCCCTTCCCTCCACTCCCCACCAACAACAAATTTTGTGAAAGAATTGTGTGTCAAAGAAGAAAAATATGCCTTTCTTCCTTTATCACATAATTTAACTAAAACTCAGTAAAGTTTTAATGAAGTATCAAATTGAAAATTCTAAACAACAAACGGGTTTTCTTCCCCTTATCTAATGAACCATCCAATGGATCTTCTTTTTCCTATACTACGTCACTGTTTGAGAAGATAAACTTTACCTGAAAACTGGCTGTGGTTTCACACACAAAAAATGAATATTTATAAGTAAACTATTGATTCAGCCAAATTGCTTACTTTCTGGTTAGTTATAGAATAAAAAAAATGTTGTTTTTTGGATATCTAAGTAATATTTTATTAGGCAAATCCCTCAAAGATAAATCAAACTGCACCCTAGGCAGATTATATTTTATAGTCACTCTCCAGTTTCATGACTGTAAGAGTCAACCAAAATTTCCCTATTTCATCATTGCAACTTGGGTTTGCATGCATCTGTCAAAAACACATTTTCTCCTGCTGAGGCTATTAATGATAACCTAGTAAGAAAATCTAGGAAATAAGCATATTTTATGGTACCTGGCACACAATAGGTGTTGAATATTAGTTGTTGAACACATGAAAATTAAGTTCTGTTTTCTGGTTGAATTTCCTATTAAGTCTATCTCTGTATCCCATGTTGTATTTGAATTGTGATTTTCAATGAAATGTAGATCATTTGTATCATATCCATATGATAATCTCCATTACTGGGTCTTCTTAATTTTGTTCCATTTTTCTAGATCCATCTTGCAAAGTTATGTAGGTCAGTGCAGATGAGATACAATTTTACACATTATATAAAAATATGATGTAAATAGTTTCTCTTGATACCTTTCCCTGAGCAGCTATATCACGCTCCCCCCTACACTAATACTTCAGGATTCTTTCGTTTCCTTCAATCACAAAACATTTATGTGCACAAAACTTACACCAAGGGGCCCTTTCCACCTGAATTGGAAAGAATTAAGTGCAGGAGGCCAGATGCTAATTCTAATCTTGAACTTTGCTTCTCTCACCCTGATCCAAAATTTTGTTTACACTCTAGTTAACAAGATGGATTAAATCCATATCTTTACCTCTGTTTCCCTTTGAAATGTCATCAAAATGACAGAATAGGAATTTAAAATGGCAACCAGTGTCCTTTGATGTTTGATTGGAAAAAGAAGATGTGGTACATATATACTACAATAGAATATTACTTGGCCATAAGAAAGATGAAATACTGCCATTTGCATCAACATGGATGGATCTTGAGATTATCATGCTAAGTGAAATAAATCAGACAGAAAAAATCAAGACTCATGACTTCACTCATATGTAGGATATAAAACTGAAAGCAATAAATGAACAAGACAAACAAACAAATAAAACCTCATAGACACAGACAACAGTTTAGTGGTTACGGAGGAAGGGAGGTGGTAGAGGAAGGTTAAGGAGGTCAAACACATGCTGATGGAAGGAGAACTGTCTCTGGGTGGTGAACACACAATGCAATATGCCGATGATGTATTATAGAACTGTATACTTGAAACCTATATAATTTTACTAACCAATGTCACCCCACTAAATTGAATAAAAAGATAAATAAAATTAAATAAAATGGCATAAACTCACCAGTACAAAGGGAATGGGAAAGGAGAGATAACAATGGCTGGAAGACTCCACAAATTTATAAAACTGGAAAGTAGAAGAACCAGTGGTAATTCATTCAGCAGAGTGTAGAAAGCTAAAACTTAAGTCTACAGATGACAGAGGCAATGCAAAAAGATTCATTCCACAGAACTCTAGAAAGTTCAGATTTTGGAGGCATCAGGTGAACATTGGGATGGGAGAATTGAGAGCTGGTTAGAAGTTTGTGTCAAGAACATTCTTTTTCTTTCTTTTTTTTTAAAGAACATTTAGTTCCCCACACCTACTCCATTATTCCACCCAGCTAAGTGACTACTCTTCTGTTACCATATACAAGAATAGAGATTTATTCTTTGAGGAAATTGGAAGAAAGAGAGAGACTCTAGGACAGGGACTGTGGGCATAATGGAGAGTATGGGAGAGCGTTGCTCTCCCGTGTCCAAACTTATATCTTCCTATTTCCCCCAACAAGCCCTTCAACACCTCCCTTCTACCACACTCCCCAAAATTTCCTCTAAGCAGAAGATTGGATGATTCTCCCCTGGAGAAAATGCCTCAAGAGGAAAAAAAAAAAATCTATGGGCCCTACCGAATTGTATCACAGAGAAGCCCAGCAGTCAACCACACCTCACTCTTAAATATGATCTGTCAAAGATCACTAAACATTTGAGGAGTACCTCCAACATGAAAAGCACATAAATCATCATCATCATCATCATCATCATCATCATCATCATCATCATCATCATAAAAACCCAAACAAAAAATCTGGGGAAAAAAAGAACTCAGAGAAAAGAAACAGGAATAATGTAGGGAGTAGAAAACAGGTTCAGTAATATTATGAGAGACAAGAGTATACACCATATCCATGAAATAAGAACAATAAGAAACAAGAAAGAGCTCTTGAAGATTAAAAACATGATAGGTAAAATTGAAAAACAGCCAATATGAGGATTAGGAGGCAAAGCTGAGAAACTGTTCCAGAAAGTAGAATTAAAAGACCAAGAGGTGAAAAACAGGCAAGAAAAAGATACGAAAATGAAGAGTATCATGCCAGAATTTTAAAAATAGGAATTTTAGAGAAAAAAAAAAAGGAATTTTACAAAGAGTAGCGATGGTACTGAATTATAAACCATTGGGAAAAAAAAATCCATGAGTAGTACACACCAAGGATAGAAGGATAGTGGATAGATAGATCAATAGACAGAAAGTAGACAGAAGGATAGATGAACTCTTGGATGGATGGATGAATGAAAAGAGAGAGCTCTTGCTTTCAGAAGAATGCTGAGTGCTTAATGGTAAATGTAAAGGGAGTGCAGGAGTTAAACCATCATTTGCAACCATCAAAGTGAAGATTGGTTCAGGCCAGAATCATAAATGGATGTGAAATCTAGGGGGGAATCTCAGTGATGAAGAGAATATTAGCATGGCCTTAAAATATCTCCCCACAGGTTCCTTATTGCAAGAAAAAAGTAACTATCAAAGGAGGAAAAATTGAACAGCACTTTGACCAGGTGGCCAAAATTAACATCACAGATGCGGGGTAGATGGACTGGGTGTCTCCAGGTGTGATGCCCTAAAAAAGCACACAGCACCACTCATGTTGTATTCTGACCAGGAATGCATAACTTGAATCTAATGATGAAGCAACATTAGAAAACCAAAATGAGGAGCATTCAATTTAAAATAAAAGGGAGAGAGGCTCTATTCTTTAAAAAAAAAAAAAGATCATAAAAGACAAAGATAGGCTGTGGAATTGTTCCGGAATAAAGGAGATGAAAGAGACATGACAATTAAATGCAATGCCTGATCTTAGACTGGATCCTGTACTGAAAGGGAAAAGAAATATAAAAAACATTTTTAGATCAACTGACAAAATTGATCCATTGGAATATGGGTGGTAGATTAAGGTATTGTATCAATGTTAAATTTATCGAAATTGATAATGGAGCTATAAATATACAAGATAATATCTTTATTCTTATGAAATATATATTGATGTATTTAGGGATAAAGGGCCATTATGTATAGAACTTAGTATAAAATGGTTCAGAAAAAGTATTTTTAGTGTACATATCTATGTACACTCTAGTGCGTGTGTGTGTGTGTGTGTGTGTGTGTGATATGTGTTAGCTTTGTAAGGGAGAGGACAAGGAAGAGTGGGTTTTGAATAATTCAGGTATTTGCAAAACTAAAGAAGAACCTGTGTTTATTACATTGTTTTATAATATGCTCATGCTCAATAAAGTAATTATGACCCAAGTGGAATTCGATGTCTGAAAATAAGAAAAGGAAGCACGGGGCTGGCCGAGTAGCGTGTTGGTTAAGAGCTGGCTTGGGATGCCAGAGGGCCCCAGTTCAGATCCCACATATGAGGGCCAGTGACACTGCCCTCTACAGCTAAGATACTGAACAACAGCTCAACCTGGAGCTGGGCTGCCGTGAGTCGCCGGCGACGGCGTAGGCTGCAGCCCCTGTGGCAGTGGGTTGCCATGGGCTACCGTGTGTAGCCAGCAGCCAGCATGTGTAGCCAGCAGCCAGCGTGAGCGGCCAGCAGCCGCAGTGAGCGGCCGTCCAGAAGCCGGCGACTGATCTGCCTCGCCCAGGAAGAGCGCAATGATGGTGCCAACTTGGGCCAGTGAAGCAACGCCCTCCACAACTAGACTGAAGAACAAAAGGACAGCAAGTTGTCTGTTCCCCTTCCCCCAATTCCCCAGCGCTGTTCCCATCCCCCAATTCCCCAATGAAAATCTAAAAAAAAAGAAAAGGAAGCACGAAGAAAGGTGTGCTCATCAACTACAAGGCTGTTGTCTATAATTTTGGATACAGAACAGGATGGAAAGGGGAAAACATAGGAAAGATGTTCATTTGACTTTTACTAATTTAAGTGCTAAGCCTTATAAAGTGGTACAGCTAGGGGCTGATTTCACCTGCAGCACAGGTGTAACAGAGCAAGGCATAAGAGGAGTTTATACATGTTATATGGGTTTCAAGCTGAGATTTCCCTGGGGAAGTGGGGATGCCAAGGAGAACAGTGTGGGTGGGACACAATCACTCAGTCTGGTTGGTGGAAATTTCAAGGCTAAGCAGAAATATGCTGAATTTTCTTTGGCAAAAAAACATGTGTAAGAATACCAGTGATTTCTTAATCCAGTTTTGCAAGTACAAACAATGACTGTGTATTATTAAAAGAGCTATTCAGTTTTAGATTTCTTCATAGTTCCAATAAGGCAAAGATCAAAATTTTAATGTAAGGAAGAAAAGACAGACCAGCAGGCAATGTGTGAGAAGGTTTTAAAAACTTTAAAGACGTTTTAATTGCTTTATAGCTCATGGCATTTCAAACTGTAATTCTTGCAAATGGGAGTCAATGTGCAAAACTGAGTTAAAATGTTATGGGTATGAAGTTTTTCACTCTCTCATGACAATCTAAGCTAAAACGAAGCATATGGTTATTCAAAGACTGATGATATCAATGTTATTGATTGGAAATGCTTCTTGGTTATAATGCAAATAGCCCATCAAAATAAAATAATTTAAGTCCATCATCAGAATGTTTCCAAACATCTAAATGTTCAGTGCCATGTAGACAAAACATACAAATGACATAACCCAAAACACACAGACATTTCACAGAACTTTGCAGGTTGTGTCCAAATGCTCGGGATGGTTATGGCTAGGTGCTTGTTGCTTGTCTCAGGCTTCAGCCTATGCAAAGTACATGGTTTTGTTTAAATCTGCCTTACGCTAGCTTGAATTTTTGCTAAAATGAGTTATGATTGCAACTCTATACTTTTAAGAATCATTTCCACAGGTTGGCAATTTTGTTTAGCATATCAAGAAAAAAACAAAACAATTTGCACACTGTTCCAAACCTGGATCAGAAGTATGTTAAATTTATTTTAGTGGTAAGGTTGGTCTCGAGTGGACAACCTGGTAGCTGTATTTTAAAACATAACAGAAAGCAGCCAACCAAGTGTGAACTAGTTGTCTTTTTTCTTGAATGGAGGACAATGCAAGAATGAGCATCCTCTCTAACCACAGCATTCCCCTGGAGAGACTTAAAAGTGAGGAACACCCATTCCACCACAGGAACATTATCCTAAACTCACCTAATACCCAAAATTTGGAGGTAGGAGAGGGGAAGGAGAGTTTAATCAAAAGATTAAAGAAAAGAAATGCTTCCCTTACCAGTAACTCTTAAAATTATTAGTATATTTTATATACATAGAGCCAACAACAAAAAAATCGGGCTCTCATGCGTACAACATGTAAGTGCATCAAAACCAAAACCAAATCCTCCTATGTGATAAACTCAGAAAATCAGGAAGCATTTTTGTTTGTTTCCATCTCAGTTGAGTTTGAGGTCTTTAGTGAAAGAGATCATTCTTCTTGATTCAGGTGACCTTGTGGGAAGCGTACACATTCTTCTATTACCATATAGGACTCTCTTTCAGAAACTACCTATGTTTTGGTGGCCATCAAATAATAGAATGGTAACATGTGAGAGCAGGAAAGGACACTTCAGAGGGAATCCAGTTCAATCCTTTTGTTTTATCCATGAAGGAAGGAAGATGCAGAGGTCAGAAGGAACTGATCTACAGCCCAGAGCTAATGATAGGCAGAGCCCAGGTGTCCTGCCCTCGGTGTTGTGTTCTCTGCCTTATTCCACATGTCACACTTCTCATGTGACAGGGACTAATGTTAATTTGCAGTCCCCAGTCTCCCCGCTCCTTATTTCCACTTGCCTCTTCAACTTTTCTTTCTCCCAGACATGCTTTTGTTTTTTGCCTTTAATTGTTTCCTTGTTCTTCTCTTAAACTAATCCTGTAGCTTCTAACCTTAAAAATTTGGAAATGTGGGGCCGGCCGAGTGATTCAGTTGGTTAAGAGTGTGAGCTCTGAGTAACAGGGTGGCCGGTTTGCTTCCCGCATGGTCCAGTAAGCTGAGCTGCCGCTGAGCTGTGTGCTCTTAACAACAAGGTTTCTAGTTCGACTCCCACATGGGATGGTGGGCTACGCCCACCCACAACTAAGACTGAACATGGCACCTTGAGCTGAGCGGCCCAGAGAGCTGCTGACGGGCGGCCAGATGGCGATTGGACTTGGAGCTGAGCTGGCTGTGCCCTCCACAACTAAGATTGAAGGACAACAACTTGGCTGTTCCCTTTCCCTGATTCCCCATACTGTTCCCCTTCCCCAATTCCCCAGTAAAATCTTAAAAAAAACCAATTTGGAAACTTTGAGATAGCATCTATAATTTTGAAAACATTGTGGCAAAACAATGCAATAAAAAAAATTATATTTGGATATAGTATACCTATGTTGTAATCCCAAATATGTCTTTAATTTTCTGTAACTTTGAGCAAATCACTTTGCCTCTCTCATATGCAGCTTTCTTATCTAGAAGAATAAAAACATTGGTCTGGATGGTCCTTAGGATTTCTTCTACTTTTAAAGTTGTATGATTGTTTTTTAACAAGTTTAACTGTGAAAACAAAACAAAACAAAAAAACCTCTGTTTTTCTTAATCTTCTTAATTCCTCACGCACTGGAACAAATCTATGTTCTTCATCTTGTGCCTCTGTCTTAGCTTCCCTTTTCCACCCAGCAAAATGGGAATTGTCTCCATGTAGTTCTCTTTATACACTGCTTAGCACAGCACCATGCAGAGTCAGTGGCTTAATAAGTATTTTTCAATGTGATGATGATAACAATTATACAATATAATGCAAACGTAGACATTCTAATGCCTGACATTGAAAATCTTTATAGAAACCTCTCTGTTATTTCTGTTTTACTCATCCTTTCAAAGACCGAGAATAAAACATAGGTTTTGGAAGAAGAAAATGAATTAAATGCCTTCAGAGTCCATCCCTAACCAAACATTGTGGCAAAATAGTGAAATGAAAAGAATATTAAATTTGGATTTAGGATACCTAGATTGTAATCCTGAGTATGTCTTTCATTTTCTATAACTTTGGGAAAGTTAATTAAGTTTAGAGGGATCCTAGGAGAGGCCTCTTTCATTCCTGGCCCCTAATAACTAGGCTTTACTTAGTCCATTCAAAAAATATTGGAATTCAAGTAGACAAAAAAAATAAAGTTGAGATATGGGCTAAATAAGATTCGACCCTTTAGGAAGACTGTGGGATTTCTTTGTTAAAGTGTATTTAAAAGAAAAAAAACTTTTCAGGTGATGAAAGGAGGTAACTTGTTTATAAATAAGACTTACTTATGTTTAGGGTCTCTAGGATCTGCCATAACATGTTTCCTAGAAAAGGAATTCCATGCTTTTAGAAGGGATGCAATGTACCTTGAGTCTAACATGAAAGTTGAATAGCCAAAAGTAACTGCCCATTGCAAATATGAGCCATCATTCCACATGATAAGCAAAGGACAAAAATAGAATGACTGAGTAGAAAAAAAGCAAAATGCCTGGGAGCTTAATTGGATTACCCAGTAAGTTAGCCCAACTCCTCTTCTTACAAAATTGAATTTGCCTCTTGAAAACATTCTTGCTATGCAGCCACTATAAGAGCTAACATGACTGTGTAGTTGCACTGGTTTACTGGTGATTACATCTTTTCTGCTTGTTTGATTGCAGTCTGTGTTAGAGAGATGATTTATCTGTATCGTTCTTCCTTAGAAAACAAATGTTCATTTTGAATGTTCTCCTGCTTTATATTGGTGCTAGGACCATGGGGGTGGTTTTAAATATGCTATAGGAGAGAGTCTTGCTTTATTTGACATGGCACATCAAGGCACGAGCAATAAAAGGGAAAATGAAGGGAGGGATCCCTTCAGCCAGGCTCAATTAAAAATAGTGAACATTATCTGATCGTTTATTCTTCACAACTCAAGGTGAGTGAGAACAGAAAGTCTATTCATTAGGATGAAGACTGACACTCAGGTATTTGGGTGACTTACTAGAGAATAAAAGATAAGCTGTCGTTAAAAAGGCATCCAGGGAGCTGCACATCTTTATGTTACTGCGTTCAGAATGACTAGCAAATCTCCTTATCAATCATGAGGCCAGCTATGTTTCACCCCACTGCTTGAACTTCTTTGGGTAATTTAGAAGGTTATATGTGCTATTTGCTGAAATGCTTTCCAGTGAATAATTTATCTTAAGGGCCGGCCGAGTGGCGCGATGGTTAAGAACTGGCTTGGGGATGCCAGAGAGCCCCGGTTCGGATCCCACATATGAGGGCCAGTGACACTGCCCTCTACAGCTAAGATGCTGAACAACAGCTCAACCTGGAGCTGGGCTGCCATGAGTTGCCTGAGACAGGCGTAGGCTGCAGCCCCTGTGGCAGTGGGTTGCCATGGGCTACCATGTGTAGCCAGCAGCCACTGTGAGCGGCCAGCAGCCACCGTGAGCGGCCGTCCAGAAGCCGGCAACTTATCTGCCTTGCCCGGGAAGAGTGCAATGATGGTGCCGAGTTGGGCCAGTGAAGCAACGTCCTCCACAACTAGACTGAAGAACAAAAGGACAGCAACTTGTCTGTTCCCCTCCCCCCAATTCCCCACTGCTGTTCCCATCCCCCCAATTCCCCAATTTAAAAAAAAATTATTTTAAGGGGTTCACCCATACACTCCATGTGTACCTCATACTAGAAACAAACAGTTTTTAAAATCACATGAGCTAAGTTGGTGCCCAGAAAAATAAGGAGCGGATAGTTCCTTGTTACTCAATACTCCTGATTCCTTTTCCACCTTCTCTCGCAATTTTTGACCATGCATCACTGCTCATTAGCTTCTCCAACAAAACATAAAACTCAAACAAGACTTTGCATCCCATGCAAAAGCAGCAGGTTTGGAAAAAGATTCTGTGAGGAAGAAACTGAATCTTTATTTACCAGGAATTTAAGAATTATGTTTCACCTGGCCAGTCTTTGGAAGTTTCCTCATGAGAATTTTTCAGAATTGACCACCTACCTCAACAGCAATTTTGAGCCAGGCAAGTCAGTAAATATGGATTACGTATAAACTACTCAAACGTAGAGATTTTGTCATTTTAATTCTGACTATGGAGCCAAGCACCAACACATCACAAGTGTTTGCTGCTAAGGCGACACTATCAAGGGACAGGGCAGCTGTCTCAGGCGTGGGAAAGCAGGAAAGGAGGAAGAGGCAGAGCTCAGTGGCCTTGGGATGTGTGCCTCAGGCCTCACTGCCCTCAAATTGTTACTGGCCAACCGAGCAGCACCCCCACCACTAAGAAACTTTTAAGTGTTCTTTCCTATGGAAGAAGTATAGAAGTGTTAAGTCTCCTTCCTAGTTTCTCAGTTTCTTAGCTCCTAGCTTTGATTACTCTTCTCATCAGTCTGTGAACCCTAGGCTAAAGATTGCTCCTAGCTTGAATCCTAGAATTCTCCTATACCCCTGCTTCTTGATTGCTTTGTAAATCAGTTTCTGAATCCTAAACAATAGAAGTCTCCTACCCCTGCTTCAGATAACTACTTGGAAACCTGTAACTTCCTAATATCCCCCAGGCCAGTAAGCTAAATGCCAATCTCATTCTGGGCCCAGACAACTAACGTCACCTGAGTGACAGGCTGAATGGCCACAGGCTTCATGAGAGCTAACAGATTTATTAATTAAAATCTATTTTTCCTCATTCAGGAGTCTTGGGGATACAGAGGATACCCCAACTAGATTGCCACTCACAACCAAAGAAGCCAACAGTCTTCCAGGCAGATCTCAAGACCCTTTCCTCTCATCTGAGATCAGCTAGGGTGAGAGTTTCGTGAATCCCCCAACAGGCAGGGACAGCTCTACGCCCCTGCCCAGCAGGAAGCAGATCAGAAGAAGAGACCTCCTGTCCCTCAGCTTCCCATAGAGATCTAATGGGGATCACGTCTCTCTAGGTGCAGCAGTTCTCAACCTGTGGTTCGTGACCCCTTTGGAGGTCGAATGACCCTTTCACAGGGGTCTCCTAAGACCATCGGAAAACAAAAAGATATTTACATTACGATTCATAACAGTAGCAAAATTATAGTTATAGAGTAACAACGAAAATAATTGGTTGGGGGTCACCACAACATGAGGAACTGTATTAAGGGGTCGCGGCATTAGGAAGGTTGAGAACCGCTGCTCTAGGGGAAAATTAGGCAGGCAGTTAGAGGCAGGCATTGGGTCTCTGCATTCCTGCACATCCCACAGGATGTGACCGCCTGGTAACCTCCCCTCTCCACCCAAAATTTCTTTTCATTGTAACTATCTACCCCGAAAACAAATGGGTCCTGTTGTCAATTAGAGGTGCCAATCAAGTGGTCCCACACCCAGGGGGGAACAGCCCATTCTAGAGAAAAGGGGATTAAAAACTCCAAGTCCTGGGAAGTCTGCTCTTTTTGAATGCCTCCCCGCTTTTGTGACAGCTTCTCCCCCTTTTTGACCACTTCCTCCCTTTTTTGAGCCTTTTGAGCCTCGCCTTTGCGTGTGGACCACTCCAAACTCTTTGGAATGTAATTTCTCTTCTAATAATGGGCCCTTGAGCCATTCTCTACCGCTCGGGCCCACTTCTACTTCTTTGAAATGTACTATCTTTTCAAATAAACTTTTTCTTCAGTTACTTTACTCCGGCATCTTGTTCAATTCTTTGCTCAAGCTGCCAAGGACCTGGACTTTGCGCCGAGAAGGGCCCACTCTCCAACAAAATCATGCACACGAAGGCTTGCCTCTGATAGCTTAAATGTCACCATTAAATGGATGGCCATTTGAAGTGTCACCTACTACAATGCAAATGTTCCCCGAGACATTAACACATATTAATAAACTGTTGTCTTTCCACACTGCCGCAGTATGATTTCTGTAGTCTGCCTCTATCTTCATCATGACAGTTGCCTGAGAGCAAATCTGGACAGTGTGTAGGAGTGATGGTGACATGAGTGGGGACTGGGAAGGATGACGATCCGTGAACCACATAGAGAAAGTGGTTTAAAGCCAGGGCACGGACCTAGGACTCTCTGGGTTGAGCACAGTGAGTGCCTTGTTTGCCCGGGAGCTGCAGGGGGATGAGGGGCAGCCAATGCAAGAGGAGAAGGAGACTTAGAGACTTCTAAATAAATTTTTTCTTCACGGTTTGGTGTAGTTTGGGCCCTTGGCCACCTAGAGAGTAGAAGGGATGGCAAGGATTTTGGTTACAGGTCACCTCTCGGGAGGAGGACTACAGAGCTGGAGGAGGGTTTTGGCCTACCATGGTGTGTGTGTGTGCGTGTAGAAACTGGGATCAGGAATTTAATAGCAAAGCAGGGACTTCTGGTATAAATAGCAGAATGATTTTGGTAAGCAGATGGTAAATACAGTAAGTGGAGCTAAGAATCTGAACAGAAGACTGGATTTGGGGGTGGGGCAAGTGGGTGGTAAGTTGCTCTATGGCTGGGAAAAAACTCTCTCATGGCATTGTGAGCGCTTTGTCTTTTTCTCTCATTATTTTGTGTTTATCTCTTCTTTCCTTTTTATTTGTTTCTTTGTTTCTTTTAATTGTGGTAAAAAAACACACATAATATAAATTTTACCCTCTTAACCATTTCTAAGCATATAGTTCAGTAGCATTAAGTATATATGCAACCAATCTCCAGAATGTTTTCATCTTGCAAAACTGGAACTGTACCTATCAAATAACAACCCTCCACTTCCCCCTCCTCTCAGCCCCTAGCAACCACCATTTTACTTTCTGTCTCTATGAATTTGACTACTATAGGGACCTCACATAAGTGGAATCTTACCGTATTTGTCTTTTTGTGACTGGCTTATTTTACTTAATATCCATGCTGTAGCATGTGTCAGGGTCTCATTCCTCTTTCAGGCTAAATAATATTGCATTGCACACGTAGACTGCACTTCATTTACCCACTCATCTATCGATAGACACTTGGGGAGCTTCCACCTCTTGGCTATTGTGCATGCTTTCCATTTCTTGTGGTTCCTTTCCATTTTCCTTAATGGTACACATCAGGAAAGTGAGGTATATTTTAAATTATTTATTACTAATGAAATCACCAGGAGAAAGGAAGAAAGCATAATATATGGAAATCAGCTTAACATCTTGGTATCCAGTTAACTGTATGATCTTAGACAAGTTAGTTAATATTGCTGAGACTCTATACATCTGTAAAATACAGGATTTGGTCTAGATGAGTATCCTTCTAAGGTATGGACCATGATTTCCAGTTTTCTCTTCTTATATTAAAGTAGGAGAGTTAAACTATTGTCTCAAATCAAGTAGATTGTTCCTCACTTATATGAGAGTATTTTAGATTTTTTTTCCCCTTTGAGCAAGTGATGCGTTAAAGAGATAGTTTTGAACTCCTTTTATGAGTCTGTCAAGATTTTCAATGAATTTTATTGACATGTTATGAGTTTCTTAAGTTTCCTATAGATAAACCCCAAGACTGTCTCTTTTAAACCTTAGCCTCAATCAAATGTTTTTAATACATAAATATTCTCTGAGCACCTATGTATATCCAGAATTATGTTTATAAAAACCAAGATAAGACAATGGTATTGCTCTTAAGAAGCTCAGTACCTAATCAACTGTGTCCCACTTTGGAGCGATTATTGGTTTTTAAAATGTCCTTTCAATTTAATCCTAAATTTTACTTGGATTTTGTCTTCACCTTTATTTCTACAATGATCAATCCTGTGGATATGCCTCTGGTTTTCCTTCTCCATTCAGGACATTAGATTTTTAAAAAAATCTGGTGGACCCTAACATATCCTATCGTTCATCATAAGCTAAAGCCCTTGCATGTATGGCCTGGTACAGAGAGTTCTGTATTTCACCATGATGACATGTCATGAAGAAAAATTAGAAACAAAGATTTTTTAATTATTCAAAAAAATGTCTTGAGTGCATGTAAACAGTCTTAAAGGATTAAAACTCCTATTCTGGAAAGATAAAGGATTATGAGGATGCCATTAAAGTCTAAAAAATATTGATAGATTTAAATGAAGGGACACTGGAACTAAGGAGAATCCCATAGATCTAGAAAATGGTCTCTGAACCAATCGGTAGATGAATATAAAAGACTTAAAGGAAAACCATGCCTGCAGATACAAGAGCCCCCCTTCTGTGTGGTTTGGTAGCTGCTATTACATGTGGCTGCTTCAACTCCATGCAGTTCCTCTGGAGATAGTTCCTTAAAGTTGTTGTTGTTATTGGCTGAATTGTGTTCCCCCAAAATTCAAATACTTCAAATGTGACCATATTCAATGAGGGCATCTTTTCAGAAACTGATTAAGTTAAAATGAGGTGATTAGGATGGGCCCTAATCCAATGACTGGTGTCCTTATTGGGAAGAATTTTGACACAGACATATACAGAAGGATGGTGTGAGCACACGGGGCAAAGATGGCCGTTGACAAGCCAGCCAGAGAGGCCCGAAACAAAATCTTTCCTCACAGCCTTATAAGAAACCAACCCTCATGTAACCTTGGTCTCAGACTTCCAGCCTCCAGAACCGTGGGACAGTATGTTTCTGTTGTTTAAGCCACCCAGTCTGTGGTATATTTTGTTATGGCAGCAGTTGTAACATACATCTTTATTTTATTCATTTAACAAAAACCTATATAGAGCTCACTATGGCACTCTTTTAAGCACTTTACAAATATTAATTTAATCCCCATGAGTACCTTATGAGGTAGGGACTGCCATTATTCTCACTTTATAGATGGTGTAACCAAAGCACAAAGAGATCAAGTAACTTGACCAAAGTATCATACTTGCTAAGTAAAGGGATTGGAACCTGGGCATTCCGATCAAGTACGCATGCTGAAACCCACTCTACACGGCCTTTCTCCTTTTGTTTCCTGGGATTTAACCAAGGGTTCCAAGATACAGGTTAAAACTTGTCTCTACAGAATGTGTGTGTGTGTGTGTGTGTGTGTGTGTGTGTGTGTGTGTGTGTGTGTGTTAATCTAACACCATACCATCCCTCACTGTCAAGTAGATAGAAATCACATTTCATAATGTTTTTCTAGATTTTTAAGCCTCACATTAAGGCAAACAATCCAGAATTCCTACAAAAAGTTTGCTGGTCCTGCATGAGGGGCAGCCTACTGGCTTTAGATGAACAATTCTTATTTCTTACCCAGCAACATTCCACAGAAGTATGAGAGGACTGATGTTGTCTTCTCTGTGAGCTTGCAGATAGCTTCTTCGAGTTATGCAGAACTTGAAGAATTGAACAAAAGGTAGAGCTCAGCAGTCACACCACACAGCAGGGAGGAAAGGGCTTTTCTGTCTGTGTCTTTGGCTGTCAAGGACAGTCATCCAACGTGTGTGCAGATGTTTGACTTTAATGTGTGGAAAAAAAAATGTTTCTGTAAAAATCAACCAGAAAAAACAAGTGTAACTAATAAACATTCTAGGACATGAGCAACTAGGAAAAAATATCATTGCTGGGAAAGAGGGAACTCTTTACCCCTTGGCCAGAAAACACAAGGGTTTTGAAGCTTGGAATTGTCTTAGCGGCATTTTCCACGAACAGCATCAGAAGCTGACCGCAGTCCAGTGGAGAAAGTTAATTCCTTTCTAATTATTAAATGGAAGGAAAGTACACATGTCCAACCTGCTGAACATGCACCGTGCCACACACCTACCCACACCCTGCCCTTGAGAGTTTCAGGTTGAAAAACTTTGTTTGCAGTAGTTCTTTGTTCAGAACCTTGAGTGGAGAAGCCAGAACACACCTCTTTACCTTTTTCCATTTCAGCTGACTCACCCGTAGCTTTTATGGGGGTGACCGTGAGAGGCCAAAATAGAGCATGAGAGGCCAAGGTGGTGCCAGCTAAAGTTTGGACTTTGATGAATCAACATATTTTGTGATTGAAAAGATAGAAGGAGGGAAGGACTTCTTGTTCTACACACATTTGGTATCCTTTTCACTTCCCTCAAGAGTTAATGCTGGACCTCAGGTTATGCAATGAGCATCTTGATAGAAGCTTACTGACAGAGCCTTTTCCAATCATGGCGGAGGAAACAGTTAAAGTACACTCAACAAAAAAGGAGTAGTGACCTGTGACCTTTTCTAAACCCTTTCCTCTCAAATCAGTCAAAAGCTTGTCTTCTTTAAAATGATACATGTGGTTTTCTGTCTTGTTCTAATAGGAAGTGTTGACCCCCCCCCCCACGCCAAACCTGCCAAGTTATCTCTGGTATTTCCAAACAGGCCCCATTCCCCAAATTTCCACAGGCAGAGAAATCCTAAGCAAGCTTGTTGGCAAGTCTCTCCTGTTGATCTGGGAGCCAGCTATGCCCCAGGTGTTCTAATGTTGACATGCACCGCAGGGAGCCAACTTAGAACATCTGAGAACAAAAGGAGAAAAACATTATGAAACGTGATTTCTACCTGGGATATGCCAGATAGAAAGGAAACAAGTCCTTTTTGTAAGAAAGCAGGTCTCAGCCTGAATCTCAGTACCCCCAGTAAACAATGCCAGGAGGGTGTTGTTGTTCGAATGGTGGTATAGAAGGAGGGTCAAGAATATCTAAAAGAGATGCCTGACTCTAAAAACGCAGCATGATGCTGAAGTGCCCGCAGTTCCATAGGTGTCAGCACCTACCAAGCCCATGGTATGGATGTGGTTCTATCTGGTGTGGTCCAGTCACTTCAGGCAAATATAAGAAGCAAGGTCAGAGTCACCCACACCCAGCACATGAGAAAACTTCCTAAGAAGCCAGGGAACAGGGAAACACTTCTGTAACTGAAACCTTTGTAGATCTGTGATATCTTTGGAGCTGTTGCTAGAGAATGGAGTTATAAGTAAGGGTTTGGCTTCTTTTCTGGGTAGTTTAACTCAAATGGAAAGCTTTGGAGAATTCTACTTCTTTGTGTCATGCTGAAATGAAGGAAACATTGCAAACTACCCCCACCCAACTAAAGTTCTTTATCACTTTCTTAAGAAGATATCATGACAACATAGCAGGTAGCTTTATGCTCCTTCAGGTCCTTCTAACTTGAATAACAACATTGCTAGTTTATCATTTCCAGCTAAGTCAGGCAATACCTGCTATACAGGATTTCTAAGCAAACTAATTTACTGTAAGAAACTGTCAATTGCCTGTCTGTCTTAGTGACTCTAAAGAGATTGACAAAGACCAAAGATATGAAAGGAAAATATTTGTGAAATAGAGTAAGAGTCCCTGCTCCATCCACTTGGCACGACTCTTATCTTTCTAGAGTAATTCTAAGACTCTTATTCAAGTTGAAAGCTCACCCTAATGCCTTTCCATGATGAATATTTGTATAATTGGTGTTCGTTTGTTACTCATTTAGTTAACCAATTTATTTTAGATAAATCCTAAGTATATGGAAGTGAATCAATTTGCATGTACTTTTTTTTTCTAAAATTGGGGAGCACTGTGTTTTTTCAGGACTCATCAGCTCCAAGTCGAGTAGTTGTTTTAATCTGGTTGTGGAGGGCTCAGCGGCCCATGTGGGGATCGAACTGGCAACCTTGGTGTTGTGAGCACTGCGCTCTAACTAACTGACCTAACCGGCCACCCCTTGCATGCACTTTTTGATCAGAACAAGAATTTCATCCTAGTACAAATGAAGCTAAAATTCACACAAAGAAACATATTATGTGAGGTACTTTATAAAGGGAACATGTACATTATCTGATAATTGTTTTAGTACATTGGGTTCAAGTGGAGCTTATAAAAAGGTCTGATCAGGTAATATCAATGAAAGTGCTTAAATGTTTTCTCACCCAAGCTAACTTGTGTTGGTTAAATTATACTGATGGATTGCATAACTGAATTAGGAAGCGGGAATGCCAGAAACCCACTTGAGGTTAAAAGAGCAATGAAGTTAAAATAACTGTGGTCTCCAAAGTATTGAGTCAAGAAAATGCTCTGGGTTCATGGAGCGATTTGAGAAAGAGAAAGTAAAAGGAATTTGGTGGTTATGTGGTAGGGTAGTAAGATTTCTGAATCAATAGTCAAGAGATCTAGCTTCAGATTCCAGCTTTTGTTGCCACACTCTGTGGAATTCACTTCTCTCTGGGCTTCATCTACAGAATGAGGTGCTCAGAGTAGATGATCTCTAAGGTTTCTTCCATGCCTATTAGTCTGTGAAATAGGTAACATTAGTTTAGGGTATGCTGGTATTGATTAGTGATACTTTTTTTTGTTTATATGTGATTTAATGAAATTAAAATTTGTATTGCATTAGCATGCTTGGGATTTTTTCAATGGTTTTTCTAATCCCTTGCATTCAACTTGGTTAACCAGGCTATTTAAATAGTTTAAGACTAGCAACATCTAGTTAGAATTAATGGGTAGGACTGTCAACTATACACCAAATAAAAAAAGAATTAATGGGGTAGGGAGATTATCAGAGAACTCTGTCAAAATAGTAGGATGAAGACCTTAAATCAAAGAAAAGAATGAGGTATTATAATATTTGTCTAAGTTTTAGCAGCAAGAATATGAGAGCTAGGGAAGCTGAAGAAGGCCCCAATAGGAAAATACATGTTCATAAATATTTTATGTTTCTATAAAACATAGAGGATAATCAAAATGAACACTTATAACACTAAAGAAATAAAATAATATAACATAAATCCTTGAACTTCATAGGCTGTAAGCAAAGACATTAAACCTCTTCAATAAAGGTGGTTATCTGATTAAATTATCACCTATCTTTGGATGACTAATTTTTATGAATTCACCTAGTAAACTTCAAAATCTCCACTCAAAGAAGGAATTCTATAGAAATATGGAAATCAAAGAGTTGGAGCAGAAGAGGGGCGAGATAGAATTATTATTCTAACTGATAAACGTTCATGTTGTGTAACTGTGAAGGACACTAACCAGGCTGCAGTTGGTGGAGGAACTCATTACTGCTTCTCTTAGGTGGGTTCCCTGGGAAACTGATTCTGTAGGTAGTTTAATGGGAATTCTCTTAGGAGCAGCACCTGGAAGGAGTGAGGGAAGCAGGATTGGGTAGAAGGAGAAGTTGAGCTATGATGATGCAGTTACAAGGCTTCAGTCAATCCAACAGAAAATTCCAGAGCTGTGATGGCCCTTCAAAACTGTCTCAAGTCAAGACAAGAAGCCTGGGCCATTATACACTCACATACACTGGTCATCAAATGTGAGCTGCACCTGGGTAGGGAGCATAACCTTGGGTGAAGCAGCTCTCTTTGGCTGAGAGCAATGCCCAGAGAGAAACTTGGCTGTGGCTTGAAGCAGCCAATACTGTCAGCGGCTGGGGGAAAGAGTACCTTGGTCCTGAAAAAGGGGAGTGGTGCATCTGGGGTCCTGAACCAGAGCATCCACTGCTCTGTTTGACAGCATGGGAATTGACTCTTCTCTGTGTAAAAACCTATATAAAATAGTAACAAAACCTCAACACACAAGAGCTCAGCTCCCAACCAACCTCGCCAATTTGGAACATATCTTCTAAAAAAGAAGCTCAGTAAAAAGTGCTTTCTAGCAGACAAAATAGACAGCACTAAGTCTATACACTAAAGTTAATGAACTTGATTCAGAGGAGGGTCTCTGCATAAGAAACCTGGCCATATTGTCTATGCCCATATCCCATGAGAAATAACAAGAGAAGTATTGTTTAAAATTTCAACCCAGGAAGTCATGACCACAACAATGTACCTGTGAGAGAGGAGTTAAAGAAAATGACATGAGGGAGAAAAACAGCAACAACAACTTCTAGGGCACAGGAGTCTGGAACCATTTAGTGTCATAGAGAAAATGTGTCCTGATATCTCACTATGTCTAAGGGCATCATTGCATTACAGCCCATCACTGTGATTGATGTTTATAATGACTAGGGCTTCAAAAAAAAAGGTATTCTATACATTTATTTACTTTATAAAGGAAAAACAAATTTTGAATGATTTCTTTCCAGAATAGTTAATGGTTGAAAAGCTTGACTGCTTATTCATAGCTATTGAGACTCCACCCCATTCTCTGAAGGATCTCCACAATCAAGTTCTCCTCTATGCAGAGACATGGAAATTAAAGGTTAATAGGCATAGCTTTAACCAAGACGTTAGTAGATAGGTGTTCACACCACAGACCTGTGGCAGTGGCTTTGTATCCTATTTCTTTCCTTCTTTAATCAGGTCCCCTAGATAGTACACTTGATAAGCAAAAGGCTAGGTTCAGATTCTTTCAGGTAAATTAGATGACTCGATTGCGAGGAGTTCAGAGCACACTCTTTGCTCCACCAGCCATTTCCCCGTGCTAGCCTAGTTTAGGAAAACTTTCTACCAGTAGGTAGAATTCTGCTCTGGCTAAATCATCCATTCAGTCTCTTCCTTACTGCTCTCAGAGGGAAAAGCAGCTATAAGGAAGACATAAGCAGATCTCTGACCAGGTTTCAGAAGCTATGACAGCTGTGTGAGTGAGCAGTTGTTGCCTTTCAACTGACTCAGCTAAGTATGAGGAGAAAGTATTCCTGAAAATTTACCTAACTGGAAAGTCAACAGAAATAAATTTTTTTGTGTGTGTGAAATGCTGAATCATTCTGATGCATGTAGCCAAACATTTACGCAATTTCTCTTTTATCACCGGAAGATCTTTAGTAATTGTGGGCACTCCTTTTATTTCAATGGCTTCAGAGAGATTGTTGACACCTTAGATTAAGCCAGTGGGATACGTGCCACCTTTTCCATTCATAAAGTAAAAGAACTAGGTATGTGCTAAAAAACCTGAAAGTCATTAAAGAATTAGACTTCAGTTCTTTTTGTTTGCTTGTTTTTATACCTTGTCTTTTTAACATTCCTATGAGAACTGTATACCATGAAAACAACTGGGAATTCTCTAATCTTTTTTTTATTATAGTAAGAACACTTGACATGAAATCTACCTTCCTGTCAAATTTTAAAGAGTGTAATACAGCATTATTGACTACAGATACAATGTTGATAGCAGACCTCTAGAACTTATTCATCTGTTTAACTAAAACTTTATGCCCATCAATTAGTAACTCACTTTTTTTCTCCTCCCCTAGCCCCTGGCAACCACCATTACACTCTTCCAGTCCATCAATTTTACCATTTTAGATATTTCATATACATGCAATCATGCAGTATTTGTCTGTGACTGGCTTATTTCATTTAGCATAATGTCCTCAAGGTTCATTCATGTTGTCAAATACTGCAGAATTTCCTTCATTTATTAAAAATGTTTTTGGGGTGACATTGGTTAATAAAATTATATAGGTTTCAGATGTACAATTCTATAATACATCATCTATATATCACATTGTGTGTTCACCACCCAGGGTCAGTAATAAACAAAATTCCATCATATGCATATGCCACATTTTCTTTATCCGCTCATCTGTTGAAGGGTATGTAAGTTGTTTCCATATCTTGGCTGTTGTAAAGAGGGCTGTAGTGAACATGGAAGTGCTGGTATGTCTTTGAGATCCTGGGAATCTTCTAATCTTAAATGCATAAAAATTGTATTCATTCTCTGCCTGCCTCTCTCCTTCCCTTATTCTTTGTTCTTAGTCAAGTCCTCTGGCTAATATGGCATTTCTGATATACACATAGCTTGCTGTGTTTTCATAGTGTGAAAAGCATAACAAATTATACCCTGGGAACCTCTCTACTAATTAAATCCACTCCTGCTCTTCAAGTAAGTTTTGTTTATATTGTATCTTCAACGCAGCACCAGGAGTGCTGTGGGCACTTGAATCAACATTAATTTGGGAAAATAATGGTCTCCTTCACTTACCTTTTTGCATTAAGTTGCTTAACATCTTGTGTAGTGCTCACCAGGTATAACAAAAGCTATTCAAATCATAGGTTTTTATACCTGAGAAAGAGACTCAGCTTCACATTTATCCTAATTGTTAAATTCTTACTCAGATAAAATAAGCCTTGAGGCATAGGTCATCTATCAGAAAATACATGAAAATATGTAAGACGCACTCAAACTATTAATCATGTCCCTATGTTTAACAAAATCCGAACACTCAACACAAATTGAGTGAGAAATTGGCCTTAATATCAAAAACAGAATCTTATATTTTTATATGTTACAAAGAAAAACTTTATTATCTCCATAAAGTCATAAGAAATTAGTTTGCCTGACCTTGAAAAATGGTTAGATGATTTAACTCCAACATGATTGGAGAAACCTGGAGCTTATTATTTGTACCTCAGTGAAACAGGAACATTTGGAATATATACAGTGTTCCTAACTTTATGTTGAAGGGAATCACAGAAGACAGCTAATATCAATTGAGGTAGCATTCTACTGGTGTTAGTGATTAACTAAAGGCCCACTGTGAAGGGATAATTTCTAGACTATGCATGACCTGGAAGGAAGAATGCACCTTAAATTTAACTGGCAGTATGTCTTAAAGTATTCTTGTTTAAAGTTTCTCCAAGCTACAGGAAATATGATTACACCATTGGCAATTTATTTTACTGTATTTCATTCATTCATTCACTCATTTCTACTTTCCCTTGAGTGGGTACACAGTTATAAACTACCACTGTTTCATGAGACTAAAAAGCAGATTACACTTCTGCTTTCAGTGCTAATAACAACTATAATGATTACTGGGGAAAACATAACTATCAGGGAACTATAAGCTGCACAATTCATAGAGCTCACACGATGCCAGGAGACATTCAAGT
Organism: Hipposideros armiger; assembly: GCF_001890085.2. Classification (NCBI taxonomy): domain Eukaryota; kingdom Metazoa; phylum Chordata; class Mammalia; order Chiroptera; family Hipposideridae; genus Hipposideros; species Hipposideros armiger. The sequence continues at coordinate 421,468 of NW_017731446.1, read as the reverse complement.
ATAGATATGCCATCTACTGAGGCATTCAGTAGAGACCCTAGAAATACCATGACATAACAAAATTTAAAAACCAAAACTTGAAAGGACTAAACTAATCTCTAAGTATTTTAACTTCTTGCCAAAAGCTCACAACACTCTTTGAAGGAAGATAAAATCCAAACAATCAACACAAAACATCAAAATGTCCAGTATCTAATTAAAAATTGCTAGACTCATGAAGAAGTATGAAATGTGATCCACAGTCATAATAAAAATTAGTCAATAGAGTTCTAAGTGACAGAGATGGTGGAATTATCAGACAAGAGCTTTAAGGACTACTGTAAACATATTTAAGGGTTTGAACAAAAACATGAACACAATGGGGAATGAAATTAAAGATATGTGAAAGAACAAAATGGACATTCTAGAGCTGAAAAATACAATATCTGGAATGAAAAAGTCACTAGGTGAGATTAACAGTACTTTAGGAAATGCAAAAGAAGATCAGACAACTTGAAGCCATAGCTATAGAAACCATAATGGACTAAATACAAAAGAAAAAGACTGGGGGAAAAAATGGACAGAACCTTTGTGACTTGTGTGATAATAATATATGGTCTAACATGGATGTAGTTAAAGTCCAAGGAGGACAGACAGAAAAAAATAGAAACCATTTTTTTTCCCAAATTAAAAGAAAAACAAAACCTATAAACCCACAAATCAAAGAAGCTCAATAAACCCTAAGCAGAATAAGGACAAAGGAAATTACATCAAGGCACATCATAATCAAACTGCTGAAAACAAGTTTCAAAGAAAATATCTTAAAAGCAGCCAGGGAAAAAAGACACATTAAAGTACAGAGGAAACAAAGAAAAGAACAGCTTCTGACTTCTCTTCAGAAACCATGCAAACCAGGTGGTTTTTCAATGATGAGAGGAAAAAACCCCAGAAAATATCACTAAAAATAAAGGTGAAATAAAGACATTATCAGACAAACACTGGGAGAATTTATCAGCAGTAGATAAAGGTAAACCAGTGCAGAGATTTGCAGCCTGGATTAAAAAAAAAAAAAAGTCCCAGAATTGCTACATAGAGAGGGGATCCAAGATGGCAGGGTAGATAAACACTGTGCCTACTTCCTTCTGTGAACTCATCAAAATTACAACTAAATTATAGAACAATCAACCTGCAGAGCCATCTGAAATCTGGCTGTACAGAAGTTTTATAACTAAGGATATAAGGAAGCCACGTGGAGACTGGTAGGAGGGGCAGAGACACAGAATAGGCCCCAAACTTCCATGTGGTGGTTGAGAACCAGGTGGGCTATCTCGGCCAGAGATTCCCTCCGGAGGAGCAAGAGACCCCAGCACTGCACCAGCCTCCCCAGACCAGAGTACTGGTGTCAAAGAGGAGCCCCCACAACATCTGGCTGTGAAAAACAGTGGGGATTCCGACCATCTGGGTGGGATGGAAGACGGCGGGAAACACAGGTGTCCTCTTAAACGGCCCACGCACAGACTTTCTCACTCCCAGGCATTCACCTTGGGCTCTGGTGGAGGGACAGTAACTGGCGGGGCATTGGAGGCATATGAGGGAACAGAATGAGGTGTGTATCTTCAAGGTGAGGGCTGGAGGACAGTCAGCATTTTTCCTGTGTGGGATCCTTTTCATGGGCAGCTGACAGGCAAGCGCCATCTTTCCTGTGTTGAGCCCATCCCCTCCAGCCAAATCTGAATCTGATTGGTCTGGTGAGCTTGATGTTGTGCCCTGCTGACTCATTGGGACCCAGCCACACCCAATTCTCCCAATGCTGGAGGCACTTTCTCTGAGAGCAGCCAGCCCCACCCCCAATGCACTCTTTCTTGTTAAAACTGTTGGAGTCTGCAGGATGCAGACAGGTGGCAGCTGGCCTTGGTGTGCTCTGAGACTTTTGATGAGTAGCTCCAGGCTCAGCACTGGCACCAAATCAGAATTTACATTAACCTAGTAACCACAACTCTTCCCAGTCTAGTGACTCCCTGAGACCCTGCTTCACCCAACTCTTGTACCACACAAGACTTTATAAGGGGCTGAACCTTAAGGGAGCCAGCAGGTGTAAGCAAGCCTTGGTGTGTCTTGGCTTTTTGTGGAGCTACCCCAGGCCTGGTACTGGTGGCAGCAATCCTCAGTTCACAGTGTGGCCTCTCTCACGCACCTCCAGGGTCAGCACAGGCAGCGAACAACTGTGGATCGATTTGTAGCTCCTACCTGGTAGTCCCCAACCAGTAACAGGCAGTGGGTGACCTGGGTGTGCACCTAAGCCCCTCCCAAGAAGTCCAAGAACCAACATACCTGGAGTTTGGCTTCAGACCACAGCAGAGCACCACCTAATTAGCTCCATAAGTGGCATACCCAAAAGGCAGTCTCAACAGTCACCAGAGCCTACTGGGACAAATCTCACTCAGTGGGGTAAGCCACCCACACAGCAGCCTATAAGCTGTGGATGTGGCAAAACCCCACAGTCAATCAGCCTGAAGATTAATCCTACCCACTGATGTGCCAATAACAATCAAGGCTCAACTATAACAAGAGGGCACACACAACCCACACAAGGAGCACCCAGAGCAGGTGACCAGGGAGACTGTGCCAGGGCCCCACAGGGTACCTACTACATAAAGCCACTCAGCCAAGACCAGGAGACATAGCAGATCTATTTACTACATAGAAACAAACATAGAGGCAGGCAAAATGAGGAAACAGAGAAACACATCCAAAATGAAAGAACAGGAGAAAACACCAGAAAAAAGAACTAAACAAAACGGAGGCAAGCAACCTACCAGATACAGAGTTCAAAACAGTGGTTATAAGGATGTTCAAGAAACTTAGTTGGAACTTCAACAAAGAAATAGCAAGCACAAAAAAAAGGACATGAAACCATAAAAAAAAAATACAGTCAGAAATGGAGAATACAATAACTGAAATGAAGAATGCACTAGAAGGAATCACCAGCAGACTAAATGAAGCAGAGGACCGAATCAGTGATTTGGATGAGAAGGTAGCAGAAAACACCCAATCAGAATAGTAAAAAGAAAAAAGAATCCCCCAAAAAGAGGATATTTTAAGTGACCTCTGGGACAACATCAAGCATACCAAAGTTCATATCACAGGGGTACCAGAAGGAGAAGAGAGAAAACAAGAGATTGAGAACCTATTTGGAGAAATAATGACTGAATACTTTCCTAATCTGGTGAAGGAAATAGACATACAAGTCCAGGAGGTACAGAGAATCCCAAACCAGATGCCCAAACAGGCCCACACCAAGACATGTTATAATTAGAATGGCAAAGGTTAAAGACAAAGAGAGAATCCTAAAAGCAGCAAAAGAAAGGCAACTAGTAACTTATAAGGGAGCTCCCATAAGATTCTCAGCTGATTTCTCAACAGACACTTTGTAGGCCAGAGGGGATTGGCATGAAATATTCAACGTGATGAAAAGCGAGGACCTAAAACCAGAGATTACTCTACCCAGCAAAGCTATCATTTGGAATCAAAGGATAGATAAAGACATTCGCAGACAAGAAAAAGCTAAAAGAGCTCATCATCACCAAACCAGTATTACAAGGAATGTTAGAGGGGCTTCTTTAAGATGGGGGGGAAAAAAAACGATCAAAATTATGAATAATAAAATGGCAATAGATACGTATCTATCAACAATTACTTTCAATGTAAATTGATTAAATATTCCAATCAAAAGACACAGGGTGGCTGGATGGATAAGAAAACAAAATCCTGGGCCGGCCGAGTGGCGCAATGGTTAAGAACTGGCTTGGGATGCCAGAGGGCCCTGGTTCGGATCCCACATATGAGGGCCAGTGACACTGCCCTCCACAGCTAAGATGCTGAACAACAGCTCAACCTGGAACTGGGCTGCCATGAGTCGCTGGCGATGGCGTAGGCTGCAGCCCCTGTGGCAGTGGGTTGCCATGGGCTACCGTGTGTAGCCAGCAGCCAGCGTGAGCGGCCAGCAGCCACAGTGAGTGGCCGTCCAGAAGCTGGCGACTGATCTGCCTCGCCCGGGAAGAGTGCAATGATGGTGCCAACTTGGGCCAGTGAAGCAACGTCCTCCACAACTAGACTGAAGAACAAAAGGACAGCAACTTGTCTGTTCCCCTTCCCCCAATTCCCCAGTAAAAAAAAAATCTTTAAAAAAAAAGAAAAGAAAATCCTTACATACACTTCCTACAAGAGAATCACATCAGACTGAAGGACACACACAGATGGAAAGTAAAGGGATAAAAGAAGATATTTCTTGAAAATGAAAATGAAAATGAGAAAAAAAAAAAGCTGGTGTAGCAAAACTTATACCAGACAAAATGGACTTTAAAACAAAGACTATAACAAGAGACAAAGAAAGACCATGCAATCCCATTTCTTGGTATTTATCTGAAGAAATCCAAATGCTACTTCGAGAGGACATGTGCATCCATATGCTCATTGAAGCATTGTTTACAATGGACAAGATGTGGAGGCAGCCTGGGTGTCTGTTGATGGAAGAATGGACAAAGAGAAGGTGATATATACATATAATGGAATATTGATCAGCCATGGAAGGGAATGGGTTTTGCCATTGGGGTGGCAGGGATCAACCTTGAGGGTACTGTGCTGAGTGGAGTGTAAGACAGTGAAAGACAGATGCAATGTGATTATGCTTATATGTGGAATCTAAAGGACAAAATAAACAAACGAAATAGAAATAAACTCATAGATACAGAGAACATTTTGATGGTTGCCAGATGGGACGGTTTTGGGGGGTACGGCTGGAAAAAGGGGAAGGGATTAAGAGTTCAAATTGGTTGTTACTAAGTAGTTATGAGGATGTAGAGTATAGCATAAGGAATATAGTCAATAATATTGTAAGAACTATGTATGGTGTCAGATGGGTACTAGATTTATTGGGGTGATGGATGTGAGGGGCTTCAGGGGCAGAGTGAAAAAGGTGACGGGATTAAGAAGTACAAACTGGTAGTTACAAAATAGTCATGGGGATGTTAAGTAAAGCATAGGGAATATAGTCAATAATATGGTAGTAATTATGTGTAGTGCTAGGTGAGTATTAGACTAGTCAGGGGCATCATTTCTTAAATTATATAAATGTCTAACCACTATGCTGTTCACCTGAAATTAATATAAAATAATATTGAATGTCAATTGTAATTGAAATTTTAAAAAAGGGGATGGAAAGGCAAAGGGGAATAAGAGGTCAAAATTTCCAGGTATAAAACAAACAAGTCATGGGGATGTAATGTACAGTACTGTAGGGAATATAGTCAATAATATTGTGAAAGTGTGGTATGGTGTCAGATGGTTACTGGACTTATCACGGTGATTACTTCTTTAGGTGATATAAATGTTGAATAACTATGGTGTATCCTGAAACTAATATAATATTGTATGTTAGCTATATTTTAATAAAAATCTTAAAAATAGAATTACTATATATATGGTTAGTCAACTGTAATGTTCTTGAATTTCACAAATATAAATTCCACACCTTATATTTCCTAGCTAAGCCCACCCGTAGTCACTGTTTTTAAAGATAGTGCTCAAGAAATCACAATGTCCTATTTAAGTTAATAAAAGATTGCATGCAAATTAATTGCAGTCTAATAAATATTCCTTGTTTTCCTAAAAAAAAATCCCCAGCTGTATGCTGTTCAGAAAAAGTGAATTTTACATATAAAGACACAGAACTGTTAAAAGTAAAAGAATAGCATCTAAAATATATAAAGGACTCTTGCAACTCAGCAATAAATAGACAAATAATTGAATTTAAAAATAGGCAAAATAGGGCCGGCTGAGTGGCGCGA
>NW_017731446.1:314340-415363 GCF_001890085.2 Hipposideros armiger | reverse complement strand
AGCAACGTCCTCCACAACTAGACTGAAGAACAAAAGGACAGCAACTTGTCTGTTCCCCTCTCCCCAATTCCCCAGCACTGTTCCCATCCCCCCTTCCCCAATAAAAAAAATCTTAAAAAAAAATAGGCAAAATATTTGAATAGACATTTCTTCAAAGAAGATATACAATTGATCAGTAAGGACATGATGAAGTGTTTAAGATCATTAACCATCATGGAAATGCAAATTAAAACCACAATGAGATACCAGTTCACACCCACTACGGTGCCAATAATAAAAAAGACAGTTAATAACAAGTGTTGGTCAAGATATGGAAAGAGTAACACTCTCATACACTGTTAAGGTAAATGAAGAGAGAAAATATGTTCATGAATTAAAAGTCTCAGTTCTTCTCAGATTGATCTATAGATTCAACATAATCCAAACAAAAGTCCCAACAGGCTTTCTACAGAAAAGAAATTGACAAGCTGAATCTAAAAGTTCCATGGAAACATAAATAACCTGGATTAGCCAAAACAAATTTTTGAAAATTATATTGCTTGTCTTTAAGCGCTAGTATAAAGCTATAATAATCAAGACAGTATGGTATTAGCATATGGATTGACCTCTATATCAATGAAACAAAAGACTTCATACACACACATGCACTGAGAGAGAGAATTGATTTTCAACAAAAAATTCCAAAGTAACTCAATGGGGATAGTCTTTTCAACAAATGGTGCTAGAACAATTGGATATCTATATGGAAAAAAATGAGCTTCAACCTTCATCTCACAAAGCTAGCTCAAAAGATCATAGACCTATATGTAAAATTAAAAAATTATAAAGTCTAGAAGAAAAACTTAGGATAAAAATCTTCACAACCTTAGGATAAGCAAAGATTTTTTATATAAGATGCAAAAAGAAGTAAAGTAACCATAAGAGAAAAATGAGGAGAAATCTGATTTCATCAAAATTATAATCTTCTGCTCTTAGAAGAATATCACTAAAAAAATGAAAAGATGAGACAAAGACTGAAAGAAAATATTTATAACATGTACCTGACAAGAGACTTTTTATCCAGAAACTATAACAAACTCTTACATATTAAGAAGACAAATAAATTATTCTTAAATGGACAAAAGATTTGGGTAGATACTTCACAAAAGAGTGTATACAAATGACCAATAAACACATGAAAAGATGCTTAACATCATTAGTTATTAGGGAAATGTAACTTAAAACCACAACGAAATACCACTGTACGCCCTCTAGAATGGCTAAACTTAAAAAGACAAGGATAGGGAGCATTTGGTATCTTGCTTCTTAAAATGTGATCAGTTTGATTCAAATAAACTCTTCTAAAAATTCAAAAACAAACAAACAAACAAACAAACAAAGACAAGGATAAGAACATCCAGGACTGCCATACATTGCTGGTGAGAGTGTCATATGGTTCAACCACTTTGGAAAACTATTTGGCAATCTTCTATGAAGTTAATTTAATCTTACCATCTGACACAGAAATTTAACTCCTAAATACTCCTCAGGAAAAATAAAAACATATGTCTACACAAAGACTTGTCAGTGGACATTTATGGTACTTTCACTTATAATAATCCAAAATTGTAAATGGCTCAAAGTCCATCAGCAGATGAATGGATAAAGCAATTGTGGTATATACTGAACTACCATTCAGCAATTGAAAGAAATGAACTATTAGTATATGTAGATGGATGATTCTCAAAAATATTATGCTGAGCAAAAAAAGCCAGATACAAAATAAGGACCTGCTGTGTGATTCCATTTAAATGAAATTTCAGAACAGGTAAAACTAATCTTTAGTGACAGAATTCAGATCAGTGGTTGCCCAGGGGTGGGTAGGTTGTGGAGAAGTACAGGAATTGAATGCAAAGGGCAGTAGGGAACTTTTTGGGGTGATAAAAATGTTATATATCCTGATAGCACCTCCCTAACAGTAGTTTCCAAACCTGGCTGCCCAGGAGTATCACTGGGGGAAGGGTTGTGGAAACCAGATCACATTCTATCTACATAGACCTACTGAATTTAAAATTTCTGTTCCTAAATCCCAGATGATTCTAATGCATCATTAAGTTTTGGGGTGGTTACTCTATGAAAAATCACTTTGTGTTTATCATTTATTCAGAAAATAATGTATTTGAATTATTTCAAAACACTGTATAGTTCCTATGATCAGTGATTTGCAGTTAGTAATACCAATTATTCATAATTGGATGTCCTAAAGTGTATGATAGCTTTCTCTTTAGTATCTTAAATGTTCTAAGATCTTTATATTTTTAATTTATATAAAAAACCATTTCTTGATAAAATATCTTTTATTAAATTGAAATATGTAGATTGAATTAAGATAGTGGAATAAATGTGAAACAAATCAATAAATTTCTTCCATGCAAAATTTTATGTAATAACAAAAATTATGTGTATAAAGAATAAATAGCAAGAAAATAAGAAAAAACCACTCACAGACCAGAACTTTGGAGACTATGTGAAAAATAAGAGATTTAACCAAATGAATGGAGAATAAAATTCAGAGGAAACCATAATTAAAGTATGTACAAGAGAAAATTGCTCAAAAATCGTGATCAATTCAGAGAAGTTCCAAGCACTGAATCAGGATTTTCAAGTTGCTGGAGGGGACCTTGAAGGATTCATCAGGGTTATTAATGGGGGAGGTACACTTGGAGCTACTAAGCCACCTAGACCCTCATCATTCCCACTTGTTCTCAGCAACAACAAGAACCAGATCAAAGCACTGAATGTGGGCACTAGAATAATAAAAGGAGGCCAGTGCACCGGAAAAGCCCACCGTAAGAAGAAATATACAGTCTCCACAGATAAAAAACAGATGACTGGCACGAATGTCTGCCCTCCCTGATTTAGCATCTGAATTAAACAATGGCAAATAGAAAAAGACTCCAAATAAGGAATCCCAAATACAAGATAAGCACACACAAAAAAATCTCCAAATATTTTAAGGAAGTCAATAGTATGATTACAGAAGCATCAAATTCAATAAAGACAATAATTCTCCCGAGCTAACAGAAGAAGAGTGTGAAATAATACAGTGACTTTCCATTAGGATGCTGCAGTAAGTTCATACTTTCATATAACCTCTGTGCTTCAAATATGTAGACATGACTGTAAAATATAAAAAGCAAACCCCAGAAAGTCCTTACATTTACGGTCAACTGATTTTCAAAAAGAGTGCCAGAATAATTCAATGGAAGAAAAAACAGTCTTTTCAACAGAGTGTTGGGACAATTAGATATACACATGCAAAAAAGATGAATTCAAAATAGATTGACGATCTAATTGTAAGAACAAAAACTATAAAAACTCTTAGAAAATATATAGGCATAAATCTGCATGACACCTAAAGCACAAGCAATCATAGGAAAAAACAGGTAAATTGAAAAACTTTGTGTTTCAAGGGACATTGTGAAGAAAGTGAAAAGACAACCCACAGAATAGGAGAATATTTTTGCATATCATATATCTGCTAATGGTTTAGTATTCAGAATATATAAAGAACTCTTACGCTTCAATAAAAAAGATAAATAATTTTAAAATGGTCAAAGAATCTGAATAGACATTTCTCCAAAAGAGGCATACTTATACAAATGGCCAATAAGCATATGAAAAGATGCTGAACATCATCAGCCATTAGGGAAATGCAAATTAAAACCACAATTAAATACTACTTCTCATTCACTAGGATGGCTAGAATAAAAAAGACAGATTATTATAAGTGTTGGCAAAGATATGAAGTGAGACCCTCATACACTGCTGGTGGGGATGTAAAATGGTGCTGCTTCTTTGGAAACAGGCTGACAGTTCCTCAAAAGGTGAAACAGTTGTCATATGACCCAGCAATTCCACTCCTAGGCACTTAACCCAAGAAAATTTAAAACTGGTACACAAATTATTTAAGGAACAAATAATATCACTCTAACAAAAACCTTTCCCAGAGAAAAGAAAATGCGATCATTTTCCAACTCATTGTATGAGGTCAATACAATTATGATACCAAAACTTGGCGAAGACACCATAAATAAAATCACAGATCAATCTCTCTCATAAATATAGAAAAAAACCAAAAAACCTAAGCAAAATGTTAGCAAATCAAGTCCATGTATATATAGATAGAGTAATACATTAAGATTAAGTTTGATTTATTCTAAGAATGCACAGTTGATTTAAAGTTTGAAAGTCAAACAATGTAATTCACATATTAATAAAGAAGAAACTCCATATGATTAGCTTAATAGATGGAGACAAAATTCGACATCCACTTTTGATTTTAATAAACTCCTAATAAACTAGGAATATAAGGGAACTTCCTTAATCTGATAAAGGGTATGTTAAAAATTAACCAACCAACCAAATAACAGGAAAAGATGCAGCAAATACATTTAATGGAGAAATATGGAAGCTTTCTTCCTAAAATCAAAAACAAGACAAGAACATCTGCTATCACCACTTCCCACTTCAGTCAACATTATACTGGAAGTCCTAGCCAGTACAGTAAGGCCAGAAAAAAAGAATACATAGGGTTGAAAAACAAGAAACAAAACTATTATTATCCAGATAACATGATTGCATAAGTAGAATCCAAAGAATCTATAGACAAACCATTACAAATAATAAGTGAATTTAGCAAGACTGTGAGATATCAGATTGATACACAAAAATATCAGTTGTATTTCACACACCAGAAATAAAAATTAGGCAATACAATATTTAAAATTTTTATATATGACTATATATGTGTATTTATAATATATTATAGATATGTATTTATAATAGAAAAAAACACAAATATTCAGAGTAGAAAACCTAGCAAAAAATGTGGAAGACTCTACACAGAAAACTATAAAACATTACTTAGAGGAATTAAAGGAGATCTAAATAGGGAGACAGATATACATACCATATATGGATTAGGAGGCTCAATATTATAAACATGTCAATTCCTTCCAAACTGATATAATCCTAATAAAATTTCAGAGGGTTTTTTGTGGAAATTAACAAGCTGAAGAATAGTAAAGATAGTTCTGATGAAGAATGTTGGCCAAAGCTACTGGATAACGAGTTTGACTATAAAGCTACAGCAATTCAGACAATGTGCTATTTACAAAAGGATAGACCAATAAAGTAAAAGAGAGGGTTCAGAAACAGACCACTAGAACTTTATGACAAAATTGTCACTGTAATTGAGTAGGTAATAGGTGGTCTTTTCATTTAATGGTGCAGAATCAATTTGATATGTTTATGAAAAAATAAATCTTGACTCCTATCTCCCACTATACACACTAATTGATTCCAGATGACTTGTAGATCTAAATATGAAAGGAAAAACGATAAAGCTTTTAGAAGATAACAAGGAAAATAAGTAACAACTTTTTCAATAGGAACAGAAAGCAATAACCATGAAGAAAAAGATTGATAATTAGGACTTATTAAAATTAAAAACTTCTGTCCAAGAGATAAGGAAAGTAAATGAAAGGCTAAAGAATTGTAAAGGAAGATAGAAAATTGTCATTCTTGGCAGGCAATCATTAATGTCTACATAGAAAATTCAAAATTTCTAAACCAGGCAGCTAATAAGAGAATTCAGCAAGGTTCCTGGAGATAATCAACATTAAAAACAATAACAATAGTATTTCTAGGAACCAGTAATAAATCAGTTAGAAAACACAATAGAGTAAAGAATCTCTATCATGATTACAAGAATCATAAGCTATCCAAGAATAGATCTAAGAAAGCTTACGCAAGATAATTGTCTGAAGAGCATTTAAAAACATTAAAGAACATAAAAGAAGTCCTAAATAAATGGAGAGATATGTCACATTTATGGACTGAAAGACTCAGTATTATAAAAATGGTAATCCCATCAAATTAATCTATATATTTAATACAATTACAATCAAAATCTATTTCAATAGGGTCAATTTGTCAACCTAACCAAATGATCCTAAAATTCTTATGGAAGGGCAGAGGGCCAAAAATCACAGAGATAATTTTGAAGGAGAATATGGTGATGGAGTTTTCCTATCAAATATTAAGATTTATTATACAATTATAAGGAGATGCGTAGTACAGTATTTGTGCAGGATAAATGAATAAATTAATGGAACAAATCTGAGAAGCCAGAAACAGACCCCAGCATCGATGTATGACAGAAATACCACTGCAAGTACAATAGATGAGGAAAAGTAGACTCTTCAAGAAGACATGTTGAGATCATTGTTTATCTAAATGGGAAAAAAATGAAATCATATTCCTACCTCACAAATACCACAAATATCAATTTCAGCTCCATTAAATACCTACATCGGTAGTGGCAGATTTATAGAAGGAAGTATAGGTAATATATTTATGACCTTGAGGTAAGAAAGGATTTCTCAAACAAGATGCAAAAAACTACAAACCATGGAGAAAAATATTAATAATCTGAGTACATTAAAACTTTAATTTTTTGAGCTTCCTGTTTCCTAGAAATAAAAAGAAACTTCCTTAACCTGATAAAGACTATCTATCATATTTAATCATATTTAATAATTTAGTATGATGAGCATTTTCTAAAAGTCAGAAACAAAACAAAATTTTTCTTACTCATAATTTTCAACATTTTACTGGAGGTCCCAGCCAATGAAAATACAAAATAGGGAAAGATTTCAGGTATAAGTATTAGACAGGAAAAGATAATATTTGCAAATTATGCGGTTGTCTATTTAAAAGTTCAAGAAAATCAACTAAGTCATTTTTAGAATTTTCTGATTTCCAACCCATTAGGAACATTAAATGGATAAAAAAATTCTCTTCACAATAGCAACAACAACTAACGTAACTGGAAAAAATGTTCAAGAAATTGGCAAATCTTTATATGAAGAAAACAATAAAATGTTATTTAAGGTATAGAAAAGACCCAAGTGTATTAATTAATTCATCAGCAAATATTTGTTATGCACCTTTTAAGAGTCATGCACTGTCCTAGGTTTTGGGGCTATACACAGCAGTAAAGAAAACAAAGGTCCTTGTCCTTCCTCACTGAGCTTCCGTTCTAGTAAAAGAGACAGACACTAAACAAAATAAATAATAAAATATAAAATATGTTAGGTGGCGACAAGCGCTATGGAGAAAAATAAAGCAGGGGAGGGGAATAAGGAATTGCAATTTCCAGGGACAGCCTTGCTTAGAGGGACGGTGTATGCTACACAATGGAAAGTCTTGTATTGTAGAGATGTCAATGCTCCTGAAAGATAAATAGGCAAATTCATGTCTTCCCAATCACAACATCAAAATGCTGTTTTTCATGTAACTTGACAATTTGGTCCTACATTTCATACAGAAGAGAAAAAAATCAAACAACTTTGAAAAGGAAGAAAAGGCTAGGATTTTTCTACACAATCAAAACTTATTGTAAAGTTATAGTCATTAAAATTGTGTGATACTGGTCTAAAAACAGACTAATGGAATAAAATAAACAGGAATGTGGCATGTTAAATAAATGGGGGGGAAATACCTAATTTCCTGCTTCTTAACAAAAGTTGCAGTTTTTCCATCAATTCTCTTGGATCGTCCCCAAAAGAGATAATGTTATCTCTTTTTTCCAATTCCTATGCTGGTTGCTTTCGCTTTTCTAACAGCACTAATACCTCCAGTATCAAGTTAATTAATAATAGTGACTGTGGTCAACCTTGTCTTAAACCCAACTTGAGCGGAAATGCCTTTAAGTTTCCCGGTAAATAAAATGCTGGTTTGGGGGCTACGATATTTCTATCTCTATTTCTGTCTCTGTCTCCATATCTATAATATACATAAAATTTATGTACATAAATTCATGTTAAGAAAATAATATGACAATTTTTGTATTTTATCATTTTAAGAAAAGTACTGGTCCCTATTTTATTATTTCTATTAAATCTATTTCGTCAAATGCTTAGATCTATTAATATGATGACTTCCTTATTGGACTTACAATGACTTATAATTCCCAATCTTGAAACATTCTTGCATTCTGAAATGAGTCCCACTTGACCATGATGTTTGATTAATATGCTGTTGGGCTCTGTTTCCAAATATTCCATTTAAGATTTTTGCATCAATATTCATAAGTGAGATTGATCTGTAGTTTTTTTGTTGGTAAATTATATTTTCTTAGAACATCAAGTCTCAACTTCTTTCACTCTCATTCTCTCACAAATACACAGTGGAGTTATGCAAAGGCTACATACAGTGCATATGACATCATAACAAATTGAATGCGGAAGCAGGTGAGAATCCAATTGTCTTCTGGGAAGACAATTACTAAAGATATCTGCAAAATGTAAACAAGCCACTCTTCTCAGCAAATTTTTGAAGCAAATATAATTATTTTTCATAAAAGTGTTTTTTATAGTAACATGTAATGGGTTTATTATTTAAAAATGAATACAGATATTTTTTAAATTCTCAAACTTAATATCTAATATGGTAAATATTAATATATAGCCCACATAAATGAAAGTTCTTTTGGGTCTTCAGTAATTTTTAGAAGCCCCAAAAAGTTTGAGAACTGTTATCCTACCAGGTTATCTATTTCATGTAGGTTTTAAAATGTATTTGCATAGAGACGTGGTTTTTAAAATTACCTTTCTTTTGACGGTTACTTTCCCTTTGCCACTTTTTATTTTGTGTCTTTGGGCTTTTTCTCCCTTAAAAAAAATTAGATTGGCTGTTGGATTGTTTATTTTTGTTAATTTTTTCAATGAACCAGCTTTTTGATATATTAATGTCAGTTTTTAAATCTCATTAATTTCTGCTTTTATCCTTACAAATTTTTCTTCTGCATTTTTCCATTTATGTTTTCTTCCTTTTAATTTGCATATTTAATTTGTTTATTTTAATATTTATTAACATAGGTATTTAATACTATTTTCTCTGATCAAATTTCTTTGTGCTATATCCCTGAGATTTGACATGTCTTTTCAATTTAAGAATTTTCTGGAAATTCTGCCATATCATTTTGCATTTCACCTTTGATCCTTGAGCTCCTTGATTATATATTTTAAATATCATAAATAATAAGGGTTTTTTTTTCTATTGGTTCTCTGTGCCCCTTGTGAAATATGGTAAAATTTGAAATAATAGAATTTGAAAGCATGAAGTTTTACTGATTACCTGTTTGTACTTTGTAAGCCCCAGGGACAGCTGCACACCAGGTTTGTGACAGGTGAGTTTGGGCTAGATGCCCCCTGAAATTACTTCCAATTTTAAGATTCAATTATTCTTAATGTGCATGTAAATTAAATTTTTTTTTTAAATTAGATTTTAAAATTCTTTTTTACATGGATGTTTCTCTCCTCCAAAAGGTTTTACGGCTCTCAAAGAGAAAGCAAATGTCCTCATTCTGACCTCACACCTAGACTGACTGCAGCAAAGTAGAAAACTTCTAAAAGGAGGTGAGTTTAGAATAAAAAGGAGGAGATTGAGTACAATGATGGCCAGTACCAACCAGAGGCCCCTGCTTTCAGGAACACCACCCAGAGCCACTGCATCCCACTAAAGGCACTTCACACCGTGTTCTGTTGGGAGTAGAAATCTCACACGCTGTTTATCTCCAGCAAGGGGAATTACGCAGCAAGGAACCCAAATGACTCTTATACACTGACAACATGAAACCACCTATGCCAGCACCTTGTTGCTACCCACTAAATAACAAGCCCCCTGTACTTGGAAGAATGCTACCACTGTCAGCATAATTCAGAGGAAGCAAAGAGTTGGATTGGTAGGTTTTATGCTGATGTGTTTGTTTCATGGTTCTGTTTGATTGCCTGAATTCTAAGTTCTGAGGGTTTGCCAGGTGTTTTCTCAGAAACACTATTCACCTTTGTGCTCACTGATGTGCATGCTCCCAGCTGGCACCTTGCTGGTATTTTACCCATGGGCTGGTACCTATCTACCAAAATCCAACTTGGGTAGTTTTGTTTTTTCACCAAGTTGGCTTCCAGCAGCCACACTCTTACTCCAGTAGAATGTAGACTCTGATACTCATTTGGATATTGTATTTAAACCCAGTATATTTTAAAATGAATCACTTCCTTTCCTATAGAGTTACGCCTTCCTCTCTACCCATCTATCTCACAACGCTGGGCCCTTTGAGGGCTTCTTGGAAGGCAGTAACACCTAACTTAGGGGTGAGAGTGGGAACTCTGGTTTAGCCCTGCCTGTGGCTACACCAACAAGCACTGGACAGCCACCAGTAGGAAGTTAAGCTTCCCACACATGTTTATTCATGATTATCTGTCACAAAGTACTTTTCCTCAGTTCATTTGGATGTGGAACCTGGCATGAGGAATCCCTCCTCTCACAATACCATCTAAATACTTATTCATTTTTAAGAAGCTCCCTTTTCCATGCAAGAAAAAAAGAAATGTATTTTGTGATCCTGGAAGAGCCCATCTATTGAAGTCTTGGATTTCGTTGTAGAAGAGAGAGGACTGGGAGGGGCGTTAGTGACAAAATGGCAATATGATACACATTTTTAATATTCTCAACCCTTAGTTTTTGTAACCTTTCATTAGACTGATCCTGTCACTTAGAGTAAATGTTTTAATTAAAATGATATTTCAAACAGCCAGCAGCCCTGAGAAGAGAAACTGTGAAATCCTTAAATCACTCAATAGGAGAGAAACTTATAGAAATTTCCTAAGGAAAAGCCATGTTTCACTCACACATACTCAGCCTACTAGGAAGTTACAACTCTAAAAATATGTACCAAGTCCAGCTCAGGAGGCCACCCTTAATGGAATCTTTGTTTGTAACTCTTTGATCCCACCCTACATTGAGCTTCCTGCCAGTCTAGGGACTCTTTTGCCTGAGTTCATACGTTTCCTGTAGTCTGACCTGAACATCTCTGCCCTAGCTCTCAAGAGGCCAATGTTTCTGCTTTATAGCTCTAACTACAGGGCTGAGGCTAACATCTCCATGTTCCGAGAATCTTTTCTTCCACAGAGGCTTCACCCTCAACTTGCAGTGTTTGGTTTCTTTTGCAGGAATCTCTTATTTTTACAATAATTTTACAATATAGTCCCTATTCATATAGACACCTATGGAGATCAGCAACAGTAAGTAATGCCTCCTCTCAGAATCCTTTTACTAATCCACCACTTAATTGGATCCCCATGTACTTTACTATTTAGCTATTTGTAACAGTCTGTTCAATATCTATCTTCCCCATTGAGCTGTAAGCTCCACAATGGCAGAGGCTTTATTCCCTGGACCCAGGCACATAGTAGGTGATCAGTCTGTATATAATATTTGTTGATTGATTTACTGATGTTAGACTGATTGCTTAATATCTTAGGGCTTTAGTTTTTTCATCTATAAAATCAGAGGATAAATTAGATCATCCTCAAATAAATAAATTAGATCATCAGTCCTTATCCAATGGAACTAATTTTGTTTCATGATTACTGAAGTGTACTGATGCCTGCAACTTACTATGAAATACATTAAAAGCGTCAGATGGATTGTTGAATGCATACAGGGATGGATAGATACAGAATACAGCAAGAATAATACAGTGTTATTCGTGGCATACAGGTAATGAGTAGAAGGATGTTCACTATATAGTTAGTTCAACTTTCTGTGTATTTTACATTTTTCATAATAAAAGGTTGAGGGGAAATGTGGGGTTTGGAATAGCCTAAAGCATGGACTTTGGTAGAAAAAAAGCTGTAGGAAACAATTCAATATAAAAATCATTAACAAGAGTTCAAGGTCATGAATAGAACAAAGAGACAAAAGAGACACATGCATTTCAATGAAATTTTGTGAACCTGCAAAAAAATCTATGTAAATAGTAGAGGCAATAAGTGTATATTGTATGTGTTTAGAGAACAATCAAGGGGGACTACTAAGGTGGGCAGAAAGTGCTTCGAGGTAGGGGATATTTCAGCTGGGCCTTGAAGGGTATGCATGACCTAGATGGGTAATGAGGCTAAGAAAAGGAATTTTTAAGGGGCTGAGGATAGCTGACAATGGTAAAGTGTGTATATGCGTGCAGCAAGAATGCAAAAGCAGGCAGTGAATTTTACATCAGCTTAGCTACAATTAAGTAGGGCAAGATAAGGTTGAAAAGCAATGATGACAAATAAAATACTAGGTCTTCCTCATATGTGTGAGGTACTTGCACACAGCGCTTTCCATGTATTATCTCATTTAATGCTAACAACAACTATATGAGGTATTACTATTACAGTTGTAACTAGTAAGGAAACTGAGGTTTAGAGTTTAGTCATTTGCTCAAGGTCACACAGCTAATAAGGGGTAGAACCAGTGCTGAAACCAGGTCTACCTGGCCCCAAAGCCCATGTACCTGACCATTAGACATATTCCCTCCCTGATAAATTGAGGCTAGACTCTAAAGGGCCTTAAATATCAAGATAACAAGTTTGGGCACCACTCTCTATGCCTGGAGGTCCACTGCGAATTTTTGATGATCAGAGGTTTTTAAAGAAGTGTACCTTGTAGAAATAGGCATGAGATTGAAGCCAGGAAGCCCAGGCTGTCACAATAAGAGGTGTGAATAAAGGCCCTAATCCAGAATAATAGCTATAGGGACAAAATAAAGAAATAGTCTTTGAGAAGAAATAATCTACTGATCTCTTGCTACCAATATTATATTGAAATACATTTAAAAATTTACTGTTTAGGTGTTAAATAGTGAAATCAAAAGTGTCTATAGATCCCAAGAGTTATATTGTGTTAGCCCAGTGAAACTCTTAAGGCAAATAAGCAGCTCAAATGTCGCTCCATTCACCAAGCCACTCAGGTCTCGAGGCTGGTTTGAGGGTCTTCTGAGTGCTGAGTGGCTGAGCCAGAGATGGGGCTCCTTTGGGCCTACTCTTGGTAATTCTCTATCATTACCCGTGAGCTCCAGAGTGGATCCAGGAAGTCCAAACCTGTGTCATCCCATCAGTAATCGGATAGAGCTAACCTCTCTTCCCCAAGAATTGGGTCTACAACAACCAGGGCTTGTTAGGCGGTCACTGAACTTAACCTGACCCACTGGGATGGCTTTCTGCTGTGAAGTGTTTTGGAGGAGTTAGAGGAAATGCTTATCAACAGAGATGTATATGGATATGGAGGCACAGGAAAATGACCAGAGGGGTGGAGTTCCCTGGGGAGCATTCATTTACATGTGGGGTGGAGTCCCTGAAACAACTTTCTGATATGCCCGTCTCCCCTTTCTCTCTCAGGTTATTTCTCTGATGAAGGTGACAGGCTTGGGAGTATGGACCATGAAACAGAAAAAAAGATTCCTGAAAATATAGACCAGTGGACAGGCACTTGTGTGTGTGACTATATCAATATCCAAGCGAGATAAAAAGCAAGTTCTCAGAGTGATAGGGTGTTAAATAAGAGGAGGGACCATCAGAGGGAATGACTGCATTATTTTCTTATTTTCCCCACGTTTACAATCAACAGGCTTTCAAGTCCAAAGAGATTTAGAGAAGGAAGAGTATGATTCAAGTGTGAGCCCAAAGCTCAGACACTGGGAAGTCCCCCATAATGAGGGATAGCTACATGGGCTATTGTGAGAATCTAACAAAATGATAGATGAATCAGTGCTTTGTAAACCGTACAGTGCCTTTAAACTACAAGATGCTATATGAGCTGTGAAATAGTACACAAATGTAAGGGGTAATGATTATGATTATTTGGGGAGGAAAACATTATTCTGAATATAGTCCATGACTTGAGAATTAGATAGTAATAAGGTTATTTTTTAACAGACAACAGGAATTGCCTGTTGAAATATACCTTCTCTCTCTCAAAATCAATAATCTTGATGGTATTTGACATTTATTTTAAAAAGAAACTATTAAAAACATATGAAACTCCTTTTCTGGGATTAATTTCCTTGAGAACCAGTTTACAAGCCACACAAAATTATCTCATTAATTTATAGTCACATTGTGGTTTGGACCTTACATATTATCTAATTTAATCATAGAGTTGACTCCAAAAGAATTTTAAGCATTTTTTTAAAACATCAAAATTCACTCCCTTAAAGCAACAATTTTTAATGTGTGTGTGTGTGTGTGTGTGTGTGTGTGTGTGTGTGTGTTGAGAACCTGCCAAAACGTGCAATACACAGAACAGTTTGCATCGGAATCTTCAGATTCCCAGGTAAAGAACTCCTAATCTTCCAAGAGTTACAGAATTCAAATTTGAGGGCTACGGATCTGAGGGCAATTATTTTCTGAGCATAAGCAGCAGGCTTGTTGGAATAAATGTTTAGCCTCCCAAAGGAATCGCTTGAAGGAAACCACACCACTGTAGGAATGATCATATGCTATGAGTGTTCAAAAATTAGCCCATTAGAGTCATATGCGGTTTGTATTGTCATTCCTATAGCTGCAGTGGTTTTGGACGTGTGTGTATTCACTGATAGCATTTGCCTTCCCAGGTGTCTACCTCAACTCAATTAACCCACTTAACCTACGAGAGTCAGAGCCCTAGGATAAGGCACCAGTTGGGGTGACATTGCCCTAGAGGCCCACCCGATTACAGAACAGGAAGAAAGGCAGGCTCAGCAGCCCTTTCACTGCTCCTGGGAGAGTCCTGGCCAAGGAGAGTTTGGGGCTTACACTGTGTTCTTTTTATGAGACAGAGGTTTCCTATGATCCCCTCACATGCCAACTACTGTTAGCAACAGATGTGAGATAGATTAACTCATTTAATTCTTTAACTCCTCAGAAAGGTAGTATTGTTCTCAATTTATAGATGAGAAAATTGAGACATAGAAAAGCTAAGTGACTTAAAGTCAATTAGCTAATAATTAGCAAAGCTGAGATTTAAACTCAGATTTGATTTCAGAGCCCAGGCTTCTCTTCCCATTTCTTGCCTGGCCTCTGTGAAATGCTCCAGTAAGCCTCTCCCTCCCTGGGGGTGCCCCTGTGAAATGCTCCAGTAAGCCTCTCCCTCCCTGGGGGTGCCCCTGGAAATGAAACCCATCCATTTACCTCACAAAGACAGTGCCACCGAATGGCCCATCAGACACCTAGGACTAAGACTCATTTGCTTCTATTACTAACTTACTTCATGACAGTGACAAGCTCCTTAAGTTGCCTGGGCCTCGGTTTTCTCATCTGTAAAATGAGAGCATAGAGGTAGATGAGACTTCCAGCTGAACAATTCAGTGTCTGAACTGCTTGCTCATCCCACTCCCCCCAGCTGGCATTCCCTCTATTCTGTGGGTTGCTCACAGCTCACCACCTCTAGGGTTCCGCCTTCTCTGACCACTCCAGCTGGAAGTATGCTTGACACCAATGTACTGCTTTTTGCCATTTTACACTTCCTTGGCTCACCTTTTTCATTCTCCTTCTATATCTTACCTGAACTTACTTGAACTCCTCAAATTTTTTTGTTATTTGTCTCCTATATAGCATTCCAATTTATGAATACATCAATTTATATTTTAATGCCCCCATGAGAAACACTTGGTTGTTTCCATTTTTCACAAATGGTGCAGAGACTAATATTCTTTTACTTGCCTCTTTGAGTAGATGTGCAAGAGATTCTCTTACAGAGAATGTCTAGAAATGGAATTGCTGAGTCATAGGGTTTGTGCATTAGATATTGCCAAATCTCCCCCCGAAGTCGTAGTACCAACATATGTTCCCATTTGCAGTGTGTAAGAGTTCCATTTCCTATATCCTCACCAACACCTACTAACATTTTGACCGCATGTGTCTTATGGCACTTACCGCTTTCTTCTTTATATTTATTTATATGGGCAGAATCATTACTTAACTCATTTTTATATTCTTCCCACAAAATTTATTGATCTTTGTGAAAATACAATAAAGAGCTGTGAACAAATAAATGATGAGCAGAAGTAATTCATCTTGATCCAAGGAGATGGGGAGTTCCATGGGGGCAGGGATGAGGCGTTCTATCTATTAATCTAGGATGAAGATGTGGGTAGGGAATCCCATCAGCTGCAGAGATGGTTGCACAGTGGTCACAAATGGCCTATAAACCAAAGGTTTCAGGATCTATAATGGACTGATCCCAGCTTTAGATCACTTTTTATCATGGTATTCATCAAATATTTATTAATGATTGTGCATGGCCAATTTCCAGGCTCTGGGCCATCTTTGTTATGTACCAAGAGGGCTGTTTCTGAGTGGAACTCCCTCACATCTGGCCCTATCCCATTACTAAGGGTTGGATAGAATCCATGTGTCCTTTGTACTAGGGTGCTGCATGACCTATGGTAAATTCCTCCCCTTTTTGTCACCCCAGCAGTTCCAGGCTGACTCATTTTCTAAATAAGACAGTTGTGGTTTTTGATCTGACATCAAATGTGGAAGAATGAGTAATTTTTTAAGAATCAGAATTATATTTTGATCACAATAAGATACCGTGTGTATGTTACTCATGGTTCTAGGATAAGGGGTAAACAGTGGTAACAAGTATTCCAGCTTCTCCCACCCCTGCTTTCCCTGGGTCCAATGGATAGATAGGTGAAGGAAAGACACGGGTATACGTGTGAAGAATTTTTATGTACATCTCTTATTTTGTTACCATGTTATGTACAATTTAATAAAATGAAATCTTGTTGCCTCTGCTAGATTAAGTAAAAGTTATATAGCGAAGCAGTCAAGGCCATGAGTTCTGCCGCTACACTGCTTGGCTTCAAGTCTCAGCTCCACCACAAACCAGTTATTGTATCTTGATGTGCCTCCATTTCCTCACTTGTAAAATAATAGTAGTACCTATAATATAGGATTGTTGTAAGGAATAAATGGTTGTGCAGGGCAAATTTCCAGGCTCTGGGCTATCTTTGTTATGCACCAAGAGGGCTGTTTCTGCCCACAACTTAGTAAGCACTATGGAAATGTTAGTAAATAGTTCCTTGAATCCATCACAATGTTTATATTCCTATTAAATGTTAAATAAATGCTTTTTAATGAAATGAATGCATTCTATTAAAACATATTTGGAATCAGGGATAGACTACAAGTGGTAGGCTTTTCGTTGGAAATAGGAACCATAAAGATCAATTCCCTTGAGCATCAATTCCCTTGAGCAAACACTTTTATTTGGTTTGTGAGTAGTTTGTTCCATAGTTACGTGTGTTGTGGTGGGAGGAGGGCTGCCATCCCCCGCCCCCCAGGTGTCACTCAATGGAAGGTTCTACTTCCTGCTTTTTAAGTGTAAGAAGAAGGTACAGATCTGGATCGTTGAACCCTGAGAGCATGAGCTGAGTTAGAAAGGAGACCCTGGCACCAGAGAAATTCATTCTCTGACCTCTCAGCATCTACTGCTTGTGAGGAGAGTTAGCAAGATAGTGGTATTCGGATGAGCATTATTTTGTTGCGTTAGCAGAATGGATATTATATGTAGGAAACTAGATAAAATGTTAATATACTGATTTTTAAAATCTGTGCAGATATGGTATTTATCCTCGCAGCATTTGTGGTTTAGGGGAACATACTCTCAAGTCGCAGAGAGTCATGAAGAAGCCAGTGTGAAATCCCCCAGAGCCTACCCTCCATCGCAGTTCTCCAGGATTCCTGGGGCTTGTGGGACTCCATGCACTGGAGCAGGTCATTCCCACCTCATTGACACCACCATGTGGGCTTTAGCAGAGGAGCTTGATGGACCACACAAGTAAGTCTAACTTGCCTGCTATTGGAGCAAGGATGCTATGCTTATTAGAAAATCTCCAAATGCAGTAAAATTGGTAGAAAAGCTGAGTTACTGAAGGAAGTCCAGCTGTCCTAGAGGAAACTGATTCACTGGGAAGGTGTCAGGAAGCCTCGTCTAAAGCAGCATCTAATGCAGCCATACTCTCATCCACTTGGAAACAATCATACACCAACAATCATACTCACACTTCACACACATACTGACACAGCCTCACCCTCCTAGACTTTTCCCTTCCCTACACTCGCAAACACACACACATGCCTCATGTATACTCTTTCAGTCAAAAGGGTGGCTTAGGGGAGACCTCATGGCTCAATCAAATGCCGATTAATGCTGCTGCTTTTATTACACCAAAGGTCTTAACATTTATTTGGAGATGAACACAGAACTTGGTATACTGCTGTTACAGTGGCATGCATTCTCTACAGTGCAGCTTCAGAGCTCAAGATCACTGCAGCGCGCACATAAGAACCGCACTGCAGCGGAGGGAAAAGGGGAAAACGGCAGATCCTTGTTCTCTCCAGTATCAGTGGACTAAAGGTGCTTCACCACGACAGCAGCAGAGGAATCTCGTGTGCTGGGCAGGTGTTTTAAACAGCTAAACAGGTGTGACAAGGGATCTAGGTGTGGTAAGTTCCTAACACTTAGAGCCAAGAGTATTTTTGGATACGTATATATACTCCCCAAACAGGCAGCACTGACTATAAGGGGGGTCGAGGGGCATGCTTAGCACTGCATCTGAGCTAAGTAAAGCTACCAGGAGTCCTCAATGAAGCGAATCCTGGTTTCATGAGGAAGAATAAGACATGATGGCACTTTCACAATAAGGCCACTAAACTCACAGCGAACGATGACCTCAGAGGAAGCTCTCGGGACTACAGGAAAGCAGCTCTATCCTCTCTGATGTCAGGTGCCCCTTGCTGGTTAGGCACCTGTCCTGAGACCTTCATATGTTCCTTTCTGAGCTGTACGATATCACTTAGCACAACGGAGCAGAGGAAGGGGCCACACAAGTCAAGGTCATGGGACATCACCACCAAGCATGGCTGAGTGTTGTTGGCAAATGTCTCGGATGCCTTCCCCCGTTGGGCCGGGTGCCCCCGTGTGTCTGGAGAGCTAATCTGAAAAGAGGCTGGCAAAGGACTTCCTCAAGCTCCGGATGGTCTCTGCTTTGGCTTCATCCTCATTGGCTGAAGACCGGAAGAAGGAGGACTCAGAGAAGCTGAAGGCATTTGTCAGGGACTGCGACTTGCTTCAAGATAAAAACCAGAGAGAACGTGAGAGGGTGGTGCTCCCAGCAAAGCAGGGAAGGACGATGACATGAGGATATACAACCAGAACCCCCACTCCCACCCCAGGGAGACCAGGGTTATAGAGGAAAGAGCCAGCAGTGGTTGTGCTGCCAGGACCCTGGGAGGCCCCTGTGCTATTTTCTTCACCTTCAGTGCTGCTAAAAGAGGAAATGATGGGGCAGCGAGTGAGAAGGGAAAAAAAAGAGAAAGAGGGAGAAGGGAAAAAAGAGAAGAGAAAGAAGAAGGGAAAGAGGAAGAAGGGGTGACTCAAAGTATGTTTCTTTCATTAATGCCAAAGGGCCTGCAGGCTAAATTGCAGAGGCCCTTGGTAAGTACTAATCTAGGAATCTCACACCCTTCCCCTCTGATGACATGAAGCAACTAGGGGCCATGGACTCTTGCACTCTCTTTTCTATTAATATCAACTGTTAAATAATGGAGCCAGCATCAGAAGACCTGGGTCAAAGTCTTAGTTCTGCCACTCACTCACTCTTAACCTTAGGCAAGCCATGTGCCTCTCTGGTACTTGGTTTCTTATTTGCAGTATGTAGATGTTTGGTAAAACGATCTTTAGGCCTTTTCAGCTCTATTTTGTTTTTTTCTTTGATTCCAAAAGAACCTTTTGGCTTGGCACAGACTCTAATGCTCAGTTTACCTGTTCTTAAAGAGGATGTAACCACCCTTTGCAGCCTTGCTCAGAGGAGCCCTAATATGACATCTGTGGGATTCAGGGTGTCAAGGGGCAAGAGATACAGTCAGCCCTTTGCATCCACAGATTTAACCAACCACGGATCTAACATATTAAAAAAAAAATCCCAGAAAGCTCTAAAAAGCAAACTTGAATTTGCCAAACCAAGCACTACACTGAATCCATGCAAATAAAGATGTGTAGGCATACCCTGCGGTAGCCTATATGCAAATATAGGTTATATACAGATTCTGCACTATTTTATATAAGGGACTTGAGCATCTGTGGAGTTTGGTATCTGCAGGGGGTCCTAGAACCAGTCCCCTGTGGATACTGAGGACAACTGTACATATCAGGCCTATGCAAGGTTATTTGGCAGTTTTCTAATGAAAAAACCCAAATCACACTCATTTTAGGGACCAACTTTTCCCTTGAGAGATTAGTGATTCAGAGAGAAAAACTGTGAAGGCAAGAAGGTGGAGGGGAGGCCGAGCCCAGCACTCCAGAAGAGGACATGAGGTCTGGTGTCTCCAGTGGCCCATCTTCTCTCCTCCTTGACTTCTACTGTGTCTCTTTCCTCCTGGCTCCTGGCTCCAGTGCTCTTCTCCAGGTGTCTGAGAACTCCCAGCCCTCCTCTAAATTCAGGGTGCAGCCCCAGAAACTCCCTTCTACAGAAGTGTGCGTGAGCAGTTTTTCTCATCCTGCAGTGACTGTGAACAGATGCCCTGCCTTTCGTTCGGGCTGGGGATGAGCCCCAACACGCTGGTCTCTGGAAGAGGGGACTCCTCTGCACGCACAGGCTGAGGGCACCAGATATAAGCCTCCCGCTTGTCATCGAGGCTGGTTCTATTCAACAACTTCAGCCCAGAGGCAGTGACAACCCAAAGATCTGCCTTCAGACTTAGGCCAGTGCTGGCTAATGAGAAGGTAGGAGAGATTAAAAAGTCACTATGCAGAAAAAACTGGAGTGAGGGGGAGGTTATGGGACAAGTGAGATATGAAACATGCCACTGGCCAGAGCTGGGAAGCAGGAGCAAGTGGTGTTCCTCCTGTCATGTAGCACTGAAGACCCAGAGAAAGTGGCCATCTGGACCACCTGAGCCCTAATCCTAATTAGCAGAGTGGCTTTGAACAAGAAAATTAATCGAATCCTCTGAGCCGTGTTTTCTCATCTATGCAATGACTAGACTATCTCTAAGTGGATTGTTTGAGTTCTAAAATTCTACGGCCCTCTTTTCTTCCTCCCTGAAGATTCTCATCATTTTACTCTGAGAAGCATGGATGGATCTCTACCGTTTCCCCAAGGCTACAGCCGTCTGTGCTGACAGTGCAACAGAAAGCTGTTTGAGAAAATCAAAGAGAGGCATCTCTGGTTCTGGGGGAGAGGGCAGAACTGACCACCATCCACACCCAGGTGCTGTCCCTCCTCCGTCCAGCTGTACTATTTCCTAGAGGTCCTCAGTTCTTCCTCAGAAGCAGGACAGTGTAATGGGGACTTTTAGGGTGATTGTTGGGAATGAGGGAATGGGGTCTTCATCTGGGCCCTTCTCTGATGACCACACCAGAAACTGACCTCCTTCCAACAAGGCTGAGGGTAAAAAGTTGAAATGGATTTAACTACTTCCCCCTTTTCCTTCTGGGCAGCTTTGCTGATTGCACACCCTAAACTGTGAGTCAGAGGCAGGAAAGAGAATTTTTTTTTTTTTAATTTTTAGAGAGAGAGAGAGAGACACACACACACACACACACACACACACACAGAAAAGGAATGGAAAAAAGAGTAGGAGACAGGATTTTTAAAAACACACACAAAAAACCCTAAGCTAGTATAAGAATAGGAGACAGGTGGTAACTCTGTTTTATTGCCACTCCCCAGGAGAAAGGGGAGGGTTTGACCTTCTAGCTAGATCTTAGATTTTTCACTTCCCTCTTTCCTATGCTCCCCAATCAACCCCAAACAGGCCCCCAACCAAAAACCAAAAAAAACCTAAAACCAAAACCCAAAAAAAACCCCACAAAAGTATCTGCAGGAGGAGGCCTGACTGAAGGTGTTTTCTAGCAGCTCTGGAGCCCAAGGCCCGCGCGGAGGGGCAGGAAGAGGGGCGGGGAGGGAGCTGCTGAGTCGTCTCTTACTTGAGCTGTGGGTGAGGCTGGGGCTTCTGTGGTGTAGCAGCCGGGGGCGGCTGGGCCTCTGCCAGGGAGCTGCTGCTGGAGGGTGCATCTCCGTGGGTGGTGGGGCCGCCCGGCCGAGGAGGAGCCGAGGAGGAGGAGGAAGAGGAGGAGGAGGAAGAGGAGGAAGGTGGCACTGATGGTCCAGGGGGGAGCCGGCGTGGAGGCAGCACCTTGCCTGGGGGTTGCATTCCTTGGGGTTGCCCAGGGCCCCCTAGGTTTAGTACAAGAAAAACTTCATAATTTAACCATATCAAAGGGTTTACTTGTTAGAATCTATGTTTCAAAGGGTGTGGTTAGTTAATTACTTCAAGGATAAGCTCTATTACAAGAAGCCAACCGAGGCTCTGAGGGACTCCAGAGCCAGTCCCTGGCTGCCCTCCTATGTTGCCACTACTGGCTTCTCCTTAGAGACACAGCACCTCGGTCACAGCAGAAGTCGGGAGGACAGGGAATAAAACATGCGGTGACCGGCCGCCATCAGAGCTAAGCTCTCATACAGAAGACCCCACTCCCCTTCCCCAGAGGTTCCTCAGGTACAGGCCAACCTGCCCCATGTTTACTGGAAGGTCTCAAGTTCCACACAGCAGACAGTACAGGGTGGTGGAAAGACTGGTCTGGGAATCAGAAAACCCAAGACAGAGTCAATTAGTGACTCCTTGAACAAGTCAGGAAACTTCTCTGGGCTTCAGTGTTTCCAACCATAAAACTGTTGCAAAGTAAGTCCTAGTTTTAGTTATCTTTCAAGATGGTAGTGTTTCAAAGATGATAATGGATGAGAAAGGTCTTCAAAAAGTATTCCGTGCTTTACAATTATTGCTGATCACTGACTTACATTATTTTTATGGAGCTGGCCGTCTCCTGCCTAGTTGCATCTGATTGCCCACCCCACCCTGCCAGGGCTTCCTTTTTTAGCATTAGCTCATGCTCATGACTGGGATGAATCTTCTGTTTCCAGGTACTCTTTTGCCTCTTAGTAGCATCCTCTGGGGCTTTAGTCCCTTTCAGGCAAGTATGGTGAAATTCTCTAGAAATTCAAGCCCCGTTTTCCCCTGGGGATGTTTCGGGCACCATCTGGCACAGAAGAGTCCCTCCAAAGAGGACCAGAATACCTTTCTCCCAGCATGAGACAGAAAACCATCTAGCTGCCTGGAGAGAAAAAAGGCCATCCTTCCTCTGGGGGCTGATACGCAGCAAGTGTGGTACCACATTGCTCAGATTTTGCTGAGGGGGTTCCTACACTCATAAGTCAAAAGATGTCCCCATCAGCACATATGGACTAGTGGAAATGATGCCTAAGGGCCTGGAAGATACAATTTCTCAGTCTCAATCCCAGAGGCCACACATCCATGGGCCTACTGGAAGGAGAGGGCTTATAGAAATTCAACAGCAGCTAAGAGTTAGTTGTGCTGTAACTCCGTTTTCTAGAAACACCAGAACACCTGTACCCTCGGGAAAGGCAGAGTTCTATGTCTACATCACTGTGCACCCATGACTGTCAGCCCACTTCCCCACTACATGGCACAGGCTCCACTTTATCATCAATTACCAATTAATACCAGGGTTAATTACAGATAAATACATAAATGAACAAATAAATGGAATTCTGCATGTTTAAGAAGTTCCAAGTTCAAATTAGATAATTAGTGAAGATGACAGATGAGCATATTATTTCATATTAACCAGTTTTTGCCTTTTCCAAAGTTTGGCACCATTTGTTTCAGCATTCCCTTATAAAGTACTGCAGGTTGATAGCTCAGCATCTTGTACCAGAAATCTGAGTGCTTTCCCACCTCTACAGAGATGCTTGAATATCCAGAAACTTTACAACTTAACACTGAAGACAGATATAACTTTTCCTTTATTGCACATTAAGCTGTACAAGAGTCACAAAAAAGAGGTACTTCAATCACACTTCCAGCATTGGCTGAGGTTTTCCCAGCTGGATCGGTACAAAAAAAGGGGACAACATGAGAAAAGAAATGGGTACAAAACACCTGAACGGCAATCCTATACTGTGACATGGATGTCCCCCAGGCCACAGAGTTGTCCCTTAGCATGCTGCCTGAGGGCACATGACAGTCAGGTTATGCTGTCTGCTTGTGTTTGGCAGTTTCTCCCCCACCTGAGAGACCTTGGCTGACACGACCTTGGAGCCTGACTAAATTCAAATGGTAACTTTGTATTTATGGTTCACAAATGTCACGTGAAAAGCACCTACATGTTCACACTGGTAACATGCAGAGAAGCAACACCACCATCAGCTCACCACTTGGACAAAAAAATTAAAATAAATAAAATGTATCCGTCCATTCTGGGAAATGTTGCTTTATTCCTTTCTATCATTTCATCAGATGGGGGGGTGGGGGAGTAGGGGTGTATTTAAGGACCTGATTCTTATGCAACCCACCTGGACGTACGTAAATGCAGACATGTATATATTTACAATAGACCGACTACCATCATCATCTACAGGAGGGATTACAGACAAGAACATTCGCTCTCAGTGCATTTCCCTGTAGCCTCAGAATTTGCCAGCAACCAAAGGAGAAACCAGGGCAGCGCCCCTTGACACACCAATCACGCTACATACTAGCAACACCAGTTATTCCTCAGACCCGGCGACCTGGAATGGGGACGTGTTGGTATAGAAGCAAGAGGGAATGTACACGTAGAGCCAGGGCAAACTGCTGGCATGAACTCCCATGGACCATGGTGCTAGAGGAGGCCGCCTGGTGCCCATACCCAGCCTGTCCAGAAGATGGCAAGATGAGGCACTGAGCCAGAGGCCTGGTTTAATGAACAACCTCATTGTTACCCTGGAGCTGTGTGTTGGAGGAAAGAGAACTGGTGAGGGTTCTTGAAGAACCACAGCTGTGCAGCCTCTGCTCCAAACACACACAAGCTAAACTCTGAGACAGTTCTTACCAGGAAAGATCAAGCTCTTCATTGTCTGGACTCCGGAGGGCTCTTTTAACAGCTGAAAACTAAAGGAAGAGTCCCCCCTAAGAGTTCTGTAGGCAGTGTACCCACTCAAGTGAAATGGGGCATTTTTGATTTGGTCTCGTGTTATCATGCCTCAGGAGAGGCCAAGGGCAGAATGGCTGAATCCTTCCTGGACTTTCAGTAGTTCCCTGCATTCTATGTCCAAAATTGCTAAAAAATCATCTCTGTACACAGGTCAAGCTCTGCAGAATATGAAGCAGAATTCTCAAGTTCTACAGAAGTGCACACATGGCCAATTCAGAAAGGGCAACAAAGAAGAAACAACTTAAGGGGACTGAGATCAACACGCAGAAAATACAAGTTCACTTTGATATTGCACATCAGCGGCCCCATTTTTTTTGTCTAATCTCATAGCTTATTAGTTAATAATAAAAACAAAGGGTACACTGGGATGTAAAATACAGAACGCATTCCTGGAAATAGCTTGTTTTTTATATTTCATGTCATCACGAAAAACACAAGAGCTTTACAGGCACAGCCAGCCTATTCACAGAAACTCAAACTGTACCAAATTTTAGCGAATAGAGAAAAAGGTGGATGACTTCAGATTCAACGGATGAAACTATGGAAATTAGACCTTGAAAATCTCTTAAACTTCTATCTATTTACCCTAGTCATGCAGAAAGGAAGCAAAAAGCACAGTTCATTGAAATCCCAAGCACATTCGTGGAGGTAAGCAGGGGGTGAGGGGTTGTTCAATCTGAGCCTGGGAGCGGGGAGAAGGAGAGGAGTTGGGTTTTATTTTTGTGGTCTCTGTTTCTCCCCTGTCCACCCCACCCTACTCCTATTTCACCCCCCATTATGTAATACTTTAAAAAAATACTATCAAACCATCCACTGGACTTGGGAGAGGCACAATTCTTTTGTACACTGTTGACAAACAGCCCTGGAATCACAAGTTATACAGAGAAACATAAGTGAGCATTACAAGCACGAACAGGAACAGGTAAACAACCAGACAGAGGAGCTGACACTGCATAGGAAAAACACAGTCCAGTCAGCATTGAAAGAACGCAGAAACGGCACCAATGGGAGGGTCTGTTGCTCCCCTCCCCACTTTCCTTTCTTTCCTTATTTGTTTTTGGCTTAAAATTTCTGATTTGAAAAATTAACTACCAATCACTTTAAGAAGCTTGGACTTGTTTTGGCCCTACTGCAATGCCATTACAGTCGAGAATATACTGTAAACAACCTTGGGGGGCTGGCCGCTGAGGTGGGGTCTTGCTCGAATCCGGATCCTTAAGTGTTCCACTCTGCAAGACAAAAATGCAAAAGAGATAAAAACAAAACTCTAAGCAGATTCCAAAGAGAAATCCTGAGGCTCTGTGGCATGGCTGCAGCAGGATTCATGGGATCCAGTGGGATCTAGTTCAGAGGTTTCTGATGTCTGGGGTGTTGCTGGGGCACAGGTGTAGGCAGTCTGGGCCTTAGAACCACTTTGATACATAGCGTCTGAGGCCTTCTCAACCTCTTTTTCATCTCACCCCCTTTTGGACTTACTCTTTCTAGAAGCTTTGAGTCTTCTAACAGCATCTGGTCTATTCTATGGGCGCTCACCCTCATCCTCACAGGACTGGCTTCCTGAAGAAAAGGGAGGATCAACACCCAAGTCCAAAGAGGAGGTTGGGCTTTAGGCGACTCCGGGGATTGGAGACCCGGAGAAATGGTGGTGGCGGTGAGGGGGGTGCAGGGGGCTAGGCCAGGTTACTCGCCTAGACTTGGCTTCCTTCTTACCTGGAGTTAACTTTCGGGTGGGATCAGCTCTGGGGCTCACTCAGGGGTCAGAGTCACTCTGGGCTGGCTGGAACTCCCACAGGGAGGGACTTGAAGGAGGGGGTAGTTGTTTGTTTCCCAGAACCCTTCTTACCCAGAGGGTAAGATGTTAATGTTTGTAAAAGTGCTCAAGGCCAAGCTGTTTTCCTTCTCAAACAGCATCATTACATTCTACCGAACAACATGGCTCCACTCCCATGCTTCCTCTCCTCCCAGCTGGGATTCTGATTATGTTCTGACAGGATTAAAGATGCATGTGACTTCAGTTTGTCTAACATTTGTATTAAAGGCAGTGAGCATTTGGAGCTTGGATTCAGCACAGGGGAAATGCTCTATTAAGCCTAAGGGCTGCCAAGTGTGCCAATGGTGATGTCAAAGAGGGCGCTTCTGAGGCAAGCTGCGAAATGGGCTGAGCGTGTCTTCAGCACACCCCCACTTCCTCTGTTAGTTCTCCTCTCCTGTGACATACCCCACCCTGAGCCCTACACCCACATTAAAACTGTTTCTCTTCCTATACCCTGTTTTCCATGAGGCTCCGATGCTGGCCACCTATCTCCCCTCCCGCCTATTAAGGCCCATTTTCAGCTCCACTACCAGGAAAGCAGAAGTGTTAGCCTTTCTAGTATCATGGCCTTTTCATAATAACATTGCCTAAAACTGTTCTAGTAAGAGGATTTTGGATAGAAAGAGGCAGGGGGCCTTTGAAATGTCCTTATTGCCACCACATTAGAAGGCACCCATTGTATCTATAATCCCCAACCTCTCACAGGTCATAGCAAGAATACCAACACTTCTTTCCCTTTCTTCCAAGCACTCTCATAGGATCCACGAGGCTTGATCTGAGCCCTGGCGCTGAAACACCCACTCCCAATAAGCCAGCTAGAGACCACTCCATCCAGTCAGCCATCAAGACCCATCATTTTTTCCCTCATGGCAGCTAAGAGTCACCATCTTCTCTTGAACAACTCTGCTCAGGCCTGCATCATTTCCTGCTTACACTACTAGACTAGTCTCCCCATTCTTTTCTTTTCTTTTCTTTTCTTTTTTAACATTTTTATTGGGGAATTTGGGGATGGGAACAGCACTGGGGAATTGGGGGAAGGGGAACAAACAAGTTGCTGTCCTTTTGTTCTTCAGTCTAGTTGTGGAGGCCACAGTTGCTTCACTGGCCCAAGTTGGCACCATCATTGCGCTCTTCCTGGGAGAGGCAGATCAGTTGCTGGCTTCTGGACGGCCGCTCATGGAGGCTGCTAGCTGCTCACGCTGGCTGCTGGCTACACACGGTAGCCCATGGCAACCCACTGCAGCCGGGGCTGCAGCCTACAGCGTCGCTGGGAACTTATGGCAGCCCAGCTCCAGGTTGAGCTGTTGTTCAGCATCTTAGCTGTAGAGGGCAGTGTCACTGGCCCTCATATGTGGGATCCGAACCGGGGCCCTCTGGCATCCCAAGCCAGCTCTTAACCAACGCGCCACTCGGCTGGTCCAGTCTCCCAGTTCTTTAGTCTCTTCTCTCTCCAATCTATCTTCTCCATGGCTACTTAATTATCCTTCTAAACTCCTTCCGTAATTATGTCACCTTATTGCTCTAAAAAATTTATAGCTACCACTATATATTCTAGGTAACATGATGGACACTATTATGCAGTATTTCTCTTAAACCTCACAACAGCCCTATGAGGTAGATACTATTATCAACATTCCTAATTTTCTACAAGGAAACTGAGGCACAACTAAGTCAGCTAATTTGTCCAGGTTCATATAGCAGTCACTAACGCAACTGGGATGTGAGCCCCGGGAGTCTGAGGCTCACCTTCTCTTCTCATTGCCCACAGAATAACACCCACATTTGCCAGGCTGACATCAGGAACTTTCTTCAGCATGGCTGGAATTGACCCTCTTTCCTTCTCTCTCCCTCATGTCCTAAACACACCTGCTCCTACCAGGCCTGATCCCTCAGTTTATTCTCTAGTCTAGGCCACTCCATTGTTTATGGTGAGTACCCTCTAGGAATACCTTTCCTCTTTTCTGTGAGTCCATTCCAATGTGTCCTGGAGGTCTAAGTCAAGTTCTACCCCACCCATGAAATCTCCCCTTCTGACTACTCCTTCTGATAGTCATCTCCTCTCTGAAATCCTGTAATAGCACTTAGGAGTCTCATACTATTGAAGAGGGCACTTGTAGTACTATCTTGTTATCCTGAAGACTGGGACAATGCTTCTAAGAAGACTGCCAGATCCTGAGGGTACAGACTGCCTTCATCATCTCATGAATTCCTAACAAATATAGTGCCCATTTGTTTCAAAAAAAATTTGGGATATATGGCCTGATATGGGAATTATTTATTAAAAAGTTATAAGTTAGAACTGGCAACGTTTTGGAATACTTGTCATTTTACCAATATCATCAAGCACAGGGCTGAGCATATAAGAGGTCCTTAAGAAATGCTTGTTAAATAGATGAACATGCAACAGCAGCTACAATGAAAATGGAGAATGTAAGTCTTTTAAGACTATCTAACCCAGCCAAGTTCAGGGCACTTCAAGCCCAACAGTTCTTTCTCATTGTGATCTCTTCTTTCTTTTAACCTGGCTGCCAACTGAATGAGAAGTCTGAGGTCAGGATATAGTGTTTGGTAATGGGAGCACAGGACACCAGTGTTGACTTTTTACCTGGGTTCCTGACATGCTCAGACGGGGCTTGGCATTTAACTCCACATTGCCCTCCCCCCCAACACACACACACACACACACACACACACACACACACGCATGCACCTAGGTCTACAATAGCAAGGCTTTAAGATCTGGTAGCAGCGTGACTGAGGAATTGGGCTTTTGGGTTAGGAAGACTTTGGGTCAAATCTAAACTTTCCATTTACTAGCTTTGTGACCTTGGGCAAGTGATTTTACTCCTCTGCACTTGCCTTTATTCAAAAGGTTTCTGTGTTATAAAGTGAGACTGATTATCTATCAATGTATCTATCTATCTATCTATCTATCTATCTATCTATCTATCTATCTATCTATCTATCTATCAGTACCTGGTCCCAGTAGGTGCTAAATAAAATACAACAAATGCTGGTGATAGTGATATCGATGAGGCCTTTTCCTTGGAAGCTCCATTGTTTCCTAGGTCTCACTCCCATGATATAGAATACCCCCTGCAGTATGTTCCCATTCCTGGGTGTTGGGGAACTTTATTCTGTTGTAACGGTACAGCCTCTTCTGAGCTCCCTGACAAGTCATCAGTAACATGGCCTCATTGCCGAGAGGGATACTCAGATGAAAGACAGCAAAATTCATAGTTTGTGGAGCCACTAGACTGGTTCTTGCTAGTCCCCTCCCCCAGGGCTTCACCCTGTACCATTGATGGCTGCCAACGAATCACCTTGGACATTGGTCAAGATCATCTTAAGATGTTCTCCCACAGAACTGTTATTTTCAGAGACAGTCACGGGAGATCACAGAGCACAGGGTAGAACCAGGGCCAATGGACAGAAGCTCCAGCAGGACAGACTTTCACTTATTGGAAGAACTTTTTATAGTTAAAACAGTGTAAGAGGCTGTCTTGGGACGTGGGTGTGTTCATGTAGAGATGAGAGAATTACCTGACAAAGACATTGCTGAGAATATTCCTGCATTAATTATGAGATAGAGTAGATGAACACTATAGTTCCTTCCAAACATGAGAATCTGTGATTCCAGGAAAAACCTTTAAAATCCCATACATAAAGCTCTAATGGGAGAACTCCACAGACAGTCACAGGATGAACTGACAGGGGTAATCATACCATGAAGGCTGGCCCAGCTCTCCTTAGCCACAGAAGTATACAAATAAGACACCCAAGGATGAACTGAGCCCAAAAGTTCCTTTCCAAAAGCTTCAGGGGAAGAGCTCCCAGAGGCTGTCCTTTGGACTGGAGCCTGGGAATGTGCCTTGGCCACCCGTGTCTGGCGCCTAGGGAGCTTCTTCTGTCGTAGGCTCCACTGAGGTTGTGGACTAAAGACTTCCCAGGGGCTACAGCAGGCGGGAGGCGAGTCCCCTAGGATTGTCCCTTGCCAGGCTGAGACTTTCTAGCTCCACCCACAAGCGTTCTGTCTGCTGGGGCTGAGGGCCTATTCCCTGTGGGGCTTGGCTACCATGGGATCTGTCTGCAGTCACCAAGAGCTGCCTGGGATGCCAAATTCCACAGAAGTCTGGCCACTCTGGCGTCAATGCCAAAGTCTGGCCTATAGCCAGCCCACAGCAGGAACTCATGGCCAGACAGAGCCGCAGAGTTTCCCTCAGGAAGTTGGGTTGACTTAAACAGGTAAGAATATGAAGCCCAGTGCTTGTGCCCAGCTACACACAAAAATGACGGGGGAATAAATGGCCTTATAGCAGCATAAAGAAAAACCCTAACAACCCTGGGCTGAGAGACTGACAACAAGCTCAGAGGGTGTCAGTTTGTAATGCTGCTGCCAAAAATCTGATGCAGTTGGAGGCGCATCAGTGTCTCAAAAAGGGGAGGTCACAAACCCCCTGCTCTTTTGGCTGACAAACCTCACAAGAGAGCACAGCAGCCAGTTCTGGGTAACTTTTTGAGGGGGACTTGGTGGAATAAAACAGGTACCTGGAGCAGATGTGGAAATGACATCTTTCCTGATGTGACTTTGGGCAAGTTTCTTAATCTCTGCGTCTCAGTTTCCCAAATGGTACAACTGTAAAGACTAAATGAGGTAACTATGGAAGGACTGAGTAGAAGATCAGTTAGTCAAATGTAAATCTGAACAAGGTCAAGGGCTGGCTTGGGTAGTAGTGAGTCTCCTGGCATTAGAGGTATTAAGCAGGGCCTGGACAATCTCTGGTCAGAGATGCCAAAGAGGGGGCTCACATAATTTCAGGCAGGTGACTTCTACAGGGTCTTTTGGCGCTGGGCTTCTGTTAATTCATGAATTTTTCAGTTCATTAGATATCTGAGATATGAGACAAGCCCCATTCATAGCTTCAGAGTCTTGAGCCCAGCAAGACCCTTGGGCTACTGAACCTGAGCAGAGGTGTCCTGCAGGCACAGGCTTTGAGGGGGTTGGCAAGGAGAGTGTGCTGCTGCACTCCATTAAAGCTGATTAGGCTGGTATCTCGCTATGCTAAATTCATTGGGCTTTAGTGATGAGAGAAGCCAGGGAGGCAGGAGAGAGGTGGTGAAGCTCAGATGCTCTTTCAGGTTGGCAGGTTTAGCACTCGGCTGTTAGAAGGAGGAAAGCAAGGGTTTCCCTTACACAGGGTCACAAAGGCCCACTCTATGCATTCTTACCATTCCCTGTACTCGGGTAGAAGCATCAAGATGGCACAGTGCACAGTATTATACAGCTGGGGGCCAGAAGATCCAGCTCTCCTGCTCTAAGCTGTGTGACCTTGGACAAGTCATCTGCGTTCTCTTTGCTGGTGTGTGAAACAGACATAGAAATACTAGCCCCAACCATCTCACATAGGGTTGTAAGGCTGAAAATAATGGCTGTGCTTTGTAAACTGTAAAGTGCTAGGCAAAGTAATTATGTAAGTGAGCATCATTACTATTATTTAGGTAATAATATCAATACAAAGGAATAAAGCTTTAATGGTAGGATTTCATGTATCAATAGAGGAGATACTGTTGGGTAGCTTCCTGTCATTTGGTGCATAGTGGTTCAGTGTGTTGGAGATTCTGGGCTAAGCTATACTATGCCCTCTGAAGATACAGAAAAGTCATTTCAGAAACAGTAAATATTAGCTCTTGAGGTGAATGGAAAGCAAATTATTGGTCTGATAGGGAAACCAAGCCCATGATGAAGGTTTGTGGGTTTTTATCAAAGGCACCTTTAATTTGTCATTCTGTGGCTTTCAGAAGACAAGCGGGGAGACAGGAGCTCCTATCTGAGGTTCCAACAGGATGGAAAGCTGAGGAAGGAAAGACATTAAGTGACTCAACTCTTGAGAGTTGTTGGCCTGAATCCAGCTGCCCCCACCAAGGAGGAAGGCCTGTGCTTGCTCAGCATATCTGAGACAGGAAATTGGGAAAGGGTCTCGGGGTCTGGCCCCAGGAAAGAGGCCAGGCCTCTTGCCGACATGCCACAGAACTATTCTGATCAGCTCCCCCAGGCCCCGTTCCCCCGGTCTGGTACCCCAGGGGGAATGAGGCAGCAGGAAGGAATGTAGTCCGAAGGTTGTAGGTTCAGTCAGAACAAGGGGAACAGCATGTTTTTAGGCACCTTGGGATCTTTCTGGGATCACCCCTGTAGTCACCAGTGCTCACCCTCCTTCCTCTGAAAGGTTATATAAAAGGTGCCCAAAGGATGAGCTCTTCCTCCTTCTTTTGTGGGGGGAATTGCTGCTCTGAGGACAGAGCTCATCCCCTGGACTAGGGCCCTCCCATAATCAGTGATTTCCTAAGGACATAAGACGTCCCATGGGGACAGTCTACGAGACCTATGGGGGCACTGAGGGCCAGGTCACCCGAGGTCAGAATGTCAGCTTCAAGTGATTAAAGATGTCCCTAAAAAGTTAAGACAGCCCCAAAATAGTCCGTTTCCCTTAATAGTCTGTTAAGAGATCTAGTCACTAGTGACTTTATCTGAACCTGCCTCAAACCTCCTCACATTTTCAGTTTATACTCACTGGGGAACAAATTCCCTAAAGCCAGTTCTGCTGTGGGAAGCAGGAAGGCCTTTCATTTGTCCTAAATTTACTTCTTCTAAGCTAAGTGAAGCTCTCTTAGTCCCATGTTTGGGACCTCAGTTGTGCCCCCTCCCTAACTTCAGGGCCCTGTAGACTCCAATGAAACCTTTTCTCAGTAGTCTTGGTCTCCTTGCACCCAGGAGACCTCATCTTGTCAAGCCTTTGTGCCTAGAAATACCTTGCTGGAAATGTTATGAGCGCCTCTAGATCAGAGAGCCAGGAAAAATGCACTGGTAGAATATCCCACCAGACACCAGAGTTTATTAGGCCTCAGTCCTTAGTTCTGAACTCTCATCACTGCCTTTTCTAGGTCTGTGGCTAGCACGCAGCCTGGATCACAGCATCTTAGATCTGGAAGGAGGTTTCAAAAGTTATCTGCTCCAACACCCTACCCCCAGCCCACTCTTTTATAATGTCCCTGACAAGTAGCTCATCCTGACCCTGTCTGAACATCAGCAATGATGTGGCAGTCACATACCACTTCCCAGAGCAGCCACTTCCTCTCTCAGTGTTACAGAGTTCGCTCCTGTCTTCCAGGAGGTTTGCCTTTTGGCACTAGCTCTAGCCCATGACAGCTACTGTAGAGCTGAAGACATTAAGTCAAGGGCTCCTTGAGATTACTGCTATTCACTGCAGCTCCTTTAACTCTTACTCATAAAATACATTTGCCAAATGCTTCCACCTCCTGGTTTTCTCTCTTCTGAGCACATTCCAGTCAGGGTTTGTCCTTGTTATACTGTGACCCTCAGGCTTTCAACAACTGCAGGTGTGGTCTAATCAGCTCAGGGTAGTAGAATAGGCTTGTTTTCCCCTTGGACACTATGTATATATTAATGCTTCCAAAGACTAGGTCTTAGAATCACTCCTCATGGGTCTAACCCACAAGCCAAACAGAAAGCCCATTGCTGTATGAAATCCCTACACTAGCAATTTAGCCCTTTGGCCCAGGAAGATTTTACAGGAAAATAAAAAGAGTGGGAGCAGTGCAATGGAAAATGGAAAAAGATTAGCCAAATGAAGGAGAGCACTAGGATGCCCCCTCTACTAGCATGACCTGAAAGCTCTGTCTACCTGAAGTTCTCTCTCTGGTTCCCGCAAATCTCAGGAGCAGCTCACTCCTCTCCAGGGCCTCAGGATGTAAGGCCCAGCTCAGATCCCAGACGACAAACCCCAAGGGTCAGTGAACGTGAGGGCGGATGTGAGAACAGGGTGTACAGGGAGGAGGTTCTGTACGTACATAGCCTGGAGGCTTTGGCCATCACTGGCCACCAGGTGTCACTCTCACCTTGAGAAGAGTCTCCTTAAAACACTTTCAAGTCAGTGGGCAGCCCAAGAGCGGGCAGTCCAGCCAGCATGGGGCTAAGCTGTCATCAGCCTGATAAGGCTTTGCTACTTACTTCCCTGCTTTCAGAGACACAGCCAGTGCCTCTTACACTCCTGCCCTTATTCCTTTAAACTGGACACAGCAGCTAGCCGTTGCCCACTCTATGACTTTATTTTCTATGATTAATCCATCTTAGGCTAGGGGGCTGGCTGACAGTAAAGTAAAATGTGCCCTCTACTCAGCCTTCTTCAGATACTCTTCTAGAATCAATGAAATAAAAGCTCAGGAGCTGCAGGCAAAGATAGAGAGGAAGAAAAAAAGAAAGGTAGACAAATGGCTAGTCATAAGTCTGTCTTGGTCTTGATAGAGAATACTGGGCAAGAAGCAGTTCCTAGGGCTTGTGACTCAGGTCAGATGCTTTTTCAGCTTGAGCTGCCAGAGCCACAGGAGAAAGAGGCCAGAAAAAGGGGCCTGACTGTGTGGAATGGCACAGGAGCTAGTGACAGCATCAACGTGCTCAGTTCATCATGCAAAGTCCTGGCTGGGACCTGGGGAAGGACCTTTGGTTTACATCCCTTCATCTGCATACCACCAAATTGTTCTTAAGATCCTAACACCAACTTCAATATGCTGCCACAACTATTAAGGACACTTATTCTACTGGGAAGTTATTCAACAAATATGCATTGCAATGGCATATCAAGGGGAAGGGGTGATGGGAGTGGTTTGCCTGGGTAGGAATGTTTCATCACAGTTATTTGTGTAAAATTGTTATCACATGATGATAATAAAAAACCAGGCTGACTTAGTTTTGTTATTGTTTAACTTGACTACCAACTGGGCCGACCACTGCCACCCACCCCATCTTAGTATAACCACGATATATTCAGTGGCTACTAGGTGCTAGCTACTCTGCTAGGCCCTAGAGATACAGTAGTAAACAAGTCCCGACTCTCAAGGAGCTTACATTGTAGTGGAAGAGACAAAGAAACAGATGAGGATGATCTTAGCTAATAACAAGTGCTATGAAGAAAATTAAAGAAGGGAGGGTGGTAGTCGGCAACTAGGTGGCAACTTTGGATTGGATGATTGGGGAGATTTCAGTTATACTGTCACGAAGGACCCAGCCATGCGAGCACGAGGGGAAGAACATTTCAGAGATAACACAGCTAATACAGAGGCCCTTACCAGTACGCCTAGGGCACAGTGAGCAAGAACTGGGATGGTATGAGGGCAAAGAGGCAGGCAGGGACCTATGTGAATTGCTTGGGAAAACTTAGGAGTGGGGATAGATTTAAGGGAAAAAAAAAAAGAGTTCTGCTTTGACCATGTTGTATTAAGGACATCTTTTAGACATGCAAATAAAGATGTCAAGCAGGAGTTAGAAATCTGAGCCTGGAGATCAAGGAGTGGTCAGGACAGCCAATAGATATGGGCTGGCCAAGAACACCAGGAAATGTACATAGATCAAGTTCATAGAGCACTAACATTTAGAGGTTTAGCAGAAGTGGAGGAGCCAGCAAAGGAGGTAAGAGAGAGAAACCAATGAGAGAATGAAAACCAGGCAAGGGTAGGGTCACAGAGACCTAGAAATGAAAGTGTTTCAAGAAGGAGGGATTAGTCAACTGTGTCAAGACTACTGAGAAGTCAGTCATGCAAGATAAGGAAAAAAAAATTACTATTGAACTTGGTGACATGGAGATGACTTTAAAAAGAGCAATCTTGGGCCGGCCAAGTTGCTTATTGGTTAAGAGTTGGCTTGGGAGCGCGAGCTCTGAGCAGCAGCGCCGCTGGTTCAGATCTCACATGGGCCAGTGACTCGGCACCCTCTACAGCTAAGGTGGTCAACAACAGCTCGACCTGGAGCTGGCCTGCCGTGAGTTGCCGGCAACGGCGTAGGTTGCAGTGGGCTGCTGTGAAGCTACCGTGAGTGGCTGGCAGCCAGCATGAGCTGCCGTTCAATGGCCAGCGACTGATCTGCCTCATCCGGGAAGAGCACAATGATAATACCAACATGGGCCAGTGAAGCAACGTCCTCCACAACTAGACTGAAGAACCAAAGGACAACAACTTTTCTGTTCTGCTCTCCCAATTCCCCAATAAAATCTTTAAAAAAAAAAAAAGAGCAATTTCAGTGGGATGGTAGAGGTGGAATGCTGACAGGAGTAGGTTGAAAAGAAAGTCTGATGTGATGGAGGGGAGATGAAAACTAAGATAACTCAGGAAGATTTACTGCAAAGGGGAGCATAGAAGTAGGGAAGTAGCTGGAAGAGAATAGGGGGTTGAGGGAGGTCTTTGTTTTTATTTTATTTTTTAAATGAGAGATGTGTTGATGTGATAATCTTCTGGAAAAGGAGAAATTGAAGGTGGAGAAGAGAAGGGATACATGAAAACAAAAAAGAGGTGAGATCCAGGTCACCACTGGAGGGCGGGCCTTAGAAGTAGATTCATGTGGGGCCGGCCGAGTGGCTCAGTTGGTTAAGAGCTCGCTCAAGAGTTTGAGCTCTGAGCAACAGCGGTTCGAGGCCCGGCCCGAGCTGAGCAGCTGCTGAGCTGCCAACAGGTAGCGGGATGGCTCAGCTAAAAAAAAAAAAAAAAAGTAGATTCATGTGGTAAAGATGCAGGTAAGTTGGTAGATGTGATAGTGGGACTACGAAGGCAATCTGGTCTGACAGCTTCATGGACCTGGAGCCATGATGACTGATATGTGACCAATGGAAAGATTATCAGGAAGAAATGGGAGGTGGAAATATGACCAACGCAGTCATGACTTCAAGCCCAAGTTGCAGTGTTTTGCCTAGTGTGACAGACTGTTGGGTGTCTTCTGTCTTTTGGGGGGCCTGGGGTTAAGGCACAAGGTTTAGGAGGAAGCTAATAGAGGATACAAGAAGACACCATCCCAGAAATGGTGACAACTTCTGTGAATTGTCATGATTTCAATTTAGAATATAAATAACGTTTGGACAGGAACTATATCTCATTCATCACTGTAGCCCTACATCTATTAACTAATTTTAAGCAAATACTTTGGGCTAGGCCTGTGCTAGCCTCTAGAAACACAGATGAATAAGGCATGGCCCCAGCCTACTAAGTATTTGAGAA
Organism: Hipposideros armiger; assembly: GCF_001890085.2. Classification (NCBI taxonomy): domain Eukaryota; kingdom Metazoa; phylum Chordata; class Mammalia; order Chiroptera; family Hipposideridae; genus Hipposideros; species Hipposideros armiger. The sequence continues at coordinate 377,586 of NW_017731446.1, read as the reverse complement.
ACATTTTCTAAACTAATTTAATTATGTATGAAGTAAAGAATTTTGCCTTGACCAAAGAGAGATTTGGCTGTTGGCCCCACTCCTGAAAGATAATCTATAAACTCTTGGAATTTCCTGAGTGATAGGAGTGTCTTTGTTATTCGGGGTGGGGGGGTGGGGCCCTCAGACTATATCTGATAGTGTATGATGAGGTGACTCATGTGGGCCCCTTAGGACACATGGTGCTAGCCTGACCTCCAGAAACAGGGGAGACTGAATTCAACCAGGTTCAATAAATCAATGAAATAAAACCCAAATAAAAACCCTGAACACTGAAGCCCAGGTGAGCTTCCCTGCCTGGTTGGCAACACATCCTGTGTATTGTCACATATGGATACCAGGAGGGTAATACATCCTAAAAACAGAATCTTTGTGTTTGGAATCCTCCCAGACTCTGCTCTATGCACCTTCCTTTGGCTTATTTTTGACTTGTATCCTTTCCCGTAAGGAAAGAGATATCCTTTTCACAGGTATCCTTATCCTATACCTGTGAGTACAATAGTATTCAGTAAGTTCTATGAGTCCTTCCTGACAGTGGCTTTGGGAACTCTGAACTTTCTGTTGGTATCAGGAGTGTGACAGTCTTGTGGACTGCTCCTTCAGACTTGGCAGTTGGGGTGACTCCAGGTTTCATGTGACCTTAGAATTCAAAGGGATCTAGGTATCATGTAATTCAGCTCTAGTCTATAGATAAGGAAAGAAAGGTCTAGAGATGGGAAGTGACTTGCATAATGTTATGTAATGTTATGGCAGAAAAGGACTAGCCCCTGTGCTTTCTACAATATTCTGTTGTAGCTTCAACTGTGAGGCTGAGCAGAGAAAAACTTACCCTTGAGCCAGACTGGCTTTGCTACAAGGGATTTTTACAAGAGCCCCTATGTTTAGGGAAGCTCATTCTTTATTATGTTTCCTGCCTTGACTCTGATAGATTTCTCTTTAAAATATTTAAGCTGCAATATTTAATATTTACAAAATAAGGGGCTTGTACCAAAGAAGAGCTAATGCTTTCTATGAGGTGGAAACAATTTTGTGTGAATTCTCTCTGTTACTGAACTTTTATGCTTCAGAGATCCTTTTCATATAATCTAAATTTTACTGCTGGAAGAGATCTTAGTAATTTTTTGGTTCAAAGATGCTGAGGCACAGAAATAGAAAGAGATCTACCCAAGGTCACCTGGTGATTCAGTGGCAAAGACAAGGCTAAACTCGGATCTCCCGAATCTCAGGGTAGCCTTCATTCTAGTTCAGAATGACTTCCCAGTAGGAGGCCGAGAGTGTTGCACTCATTTACAAAAGTACTTAAGGGACCCTCACAGAATCCCAGAGCAGCCCATATTTGTTTATCTTGTCTGGACAGTCAGGCTCTCTTACTCTGTCATAAATTTTTTAAGCAGCTACCAGATGTTCTCTGTATTTCTCAGGGTTGAAGGGAAGGAGAGGACTACTGTCACTCTGCTTCTAGAGCAGGAATGAGCAATAATCGGCCAGTCCCATCACTGAAAGAGACAGTGTGGGCTAAAAGGCAAGACTAGGGTCCAAATATTTTGATTCCGTCAGATTTACAAAATCATAAAATCTACCCCAGGCCTGTTACTTTTTTAATCAGGAAAATTTTTTTATCACCTCTAGTTAAGTACAATATTTAAATAATGGGCTTATATCTATAACAAGCTTTGTTCTCCTAATTACCTAGTGTAGTTCTCTAGTGACTAACATTCCTGAAGAATCCAGGCACAGACTCCTGCACTTGGTCAGAGGTCTGACACAGCATGAGCTATAGAAGGTGTGAAACACCCATGAGAGCTAATAATACATGATAACATCCTGCCACATGGGACTACTTTCAAACTGGATACCAAAAGACAGTCAGAATCGACATCTATTAGCCCAGAAGCTCCTATTTATCCAGCATCGATAAGGATGGAAGTATTCTACCCAACGAAATTTTTAGAGCTCAAAATATCCCCTAAAACTCATGTCTTGTTAGGGAGACCACTTCATAGTCGGTGTAGAGGCCTGACCACCACACTGTATTTCTGAAGCTGATGTTGAATAATAATATATGTCAACTATAATTATATATACATATAGTCATGGGACGTGGAATAGAGAGTGGGAATGGAGTCAATGGAATTGTAATAGATAAGCATGATAACCGGGGGTGGGAGGGCAGTAGATGAGAGAGGGGGTTTGTTTCTGTGTGAAGGGTAAAAAGGATAACTATTGCATTGTTCTGTATACCTGAAACTAACAATAAAAAAAAAAAAGAAAAGAAAAAAAAATATCGCCTAAAATATCATCTTATCAATATTTAGATATCATCTCATATTGTAGGTGGGAAAACTCAGATCCAGAGAGGGAACTGACTTACCAATATCATACTGTTTTATTTCAGTCATTTCTACAGAACTATTTCTTATATTTCTGGCTTTCTTAAACAGAATATGAGTACTGACTAAAATGTAACCCTTTCTAGATGGTTCAAGTCCATTATTATAAATATCAACTATGCTTCTATACTACAATTCTGTGATATTCAAATGATGAGAAGACGAATGTGGGGTAACTTGCTTCTATACTAAAATAATCCAGACTATTTTATACTGATTTTTCCTCTCCTTTTCTCCCTTCTTACTGAAAGATTGTGAGATCCAGTTACTTGGCTCCTGATTGCAGTATAATCCCAGTGAGGCATTGATCTTTAGAAAAAGGAGTGATGATCTCAAAGCGTAAGCTTTTAGGGAACCTAAGCCCAGAGGGTGCTTGCTTACATAATAACAATGGTAACCTTTATTGAGTGCTTATGAGGTACTGTGTCATATTTTAGTTTTTTTTACTTCATTTGATTCTCATAACAACCCTAGGAGATAGGTGCTGTTGTTCAGATCTCTCCTGAGCCATAGATAAAATCCTTGTCCAAGGTCACAAAACCAATAAATGGAGGGTCTAGGATTCAAACTTGGGTAATTCTTGCTTCAAAGTCCATAATCTGAGTCACTATTCTATTCTACCTCCCTAACTGTTTGAAGTAGGATTTTGAAAGAAAGATTTCTAAAAGATTTTCATTTACAAGTGATAAAAAGCGAACCCTGAGAAGGATAGTAACTTGCCCTCAAAGTCACACAGCTAGGGAAAGAGCTCGAGTAGGACTCAGTTCTTGGATTGAGAGTTCTTACCACTTCATTATACAAAAGTTCAATGGACAGAGAGTTTGAGGATATTTTTGAAAAATGACATATCTTCCCAGATGTGACTAAAGACTCTGGGGGCTCAGGGTCCTTGCCTTTGTCCCATTCTAGAGCCACAGGGCCTGAGGTTCCCTAAAAACTTCCATGTAGATTTCCCACTAGACGTGCAGCTGGGATACTGTCACTATGAATGTGACTGGCCATGAGTCACATGTCACAGTCAACTGGACACCTGCCTCCTCTCCCTTAGGTAGGAAAGCAGATTTCTGATTTGAATTTTACCTCATGACTCTCTCCCAGAATGAGGGACCTGACTCTCCCATCTCTCCAGACCAGCAGGTTTCTCAGGAACACCCTTCTTTCTCTACACATGAGTCAGACTCCTCATAGACAGTTAAGAGGCCTGACCCAGCCCTTCCTCAGAGACCTCCCAGTTTAAAACTGGGAGCATCCCAAGTCCCAAGGGAAACTGGCTTTGGTTCCCTGAAGACTTCAACTTCAGAGGGAAGAGATCCAGTACTCCATCTCTGGACAGTTCTATTGCTGATACTGCAGATTGCTAATGAGAAGGCTCCTATAAGGGGGTGGTGGGAGATAATCAGGCCTCTAGAGGGAAGGAAAGAAAGGAAAGGAAGAGGAAGAAGACTCCATATATCCCATCCAGGCCTATTGTAGGTATTGGGCCTCTGTTCCATCCTAGAGCCACCACAATCCAGAGCAGTGGGCTTGGAAATGGTTCTTGGCTCTCCTGTATCTCTTCCCAGGTGCTTACCTGTGGCTGCTGGGTGGTTAAGGGTCTCTGAGGAGACAGGGCAGGGGTCCTGCACAGCAGCTGGTTCATCTTGCTGATGACAAGTTCAGTGATGAGTTGTTTGTCTTCCACCTGGTGTTCCCCAATCAGTGGCATACTGCAGTCCATGACCTGGAGGAAGACATGACCTAGGTTAGGGAGGGAATGGAGGCATGAAAGGCCTGGTATGGTCTTTCAGAATGAGTAGGACTTAAGGCAGCAGAGACAGGTTGGGGGTGAAGCTGGTGTTCTTCTCTTGAGCTGGAAGCATGTTCCTTTGCAGAAACAGGACCATTGTCCCCTCCTCCTCAAACCTTTGCTTTGGGCCTCCTCCCAATCTTCACCCAGGCTGCAAGTGATACTGAAAGATTGGTGGCTGAAGGTAGCGGGGAGAAATATTGAGCAGGAGGGAGTATAGACCCAGGGCTCAGAGGTTTGCAGGCAGAGGGAGCAGGAACACATGAAGGCCATTCCCTTAACTCTCTGGTCAACGCAGGCAATTTTCATCTCTGTGATTTTCACCTACACAGTCTATATCTCCACACATACCTTGCCCATTAAATGACTAAAGTCCTGCCTTTGCTCATGACCTGGGATGACTTCCTTTTTCACCCCAATCCTGATTCTTTTTATATCTCAAAGTCCAGATCAATGTTTTGCTCTCTTAAGAAGTTATCTGCCTGCCCAGGATCATAGACTCTATAGTCCAACTCTCATTTGTAGATGAGAAAACTGAGGCCCACCCAAAGTGGGGGTATGACCATCCATAGGTTACACATCAAGCAGACCATGGAGTAAATTCTGAAGCCCACATTGGGCTCCTGGCACTAATCCTCTGCAAATACCACCAACTCCTGGCAAGGAGCCTTTCCTTGAAAGACTGGGCAGAAATGTGTGTGAAGGATTCATACTGACTTTCCCTTCAATATGGCAAAAGGAAGCCAGTAAATTTGTGTGAGAGGACCAGGCTGAGTAAAGGGTCTCCAAGGCTCAGAGAGATGCTAAAAAGAGTCTCCTGCATCTAGGAGATTGGAGTTCTAACCCAGGTTGATTCACTCTGTGGTCTTGGGCATGTGTTCATGGCATTAGGTCTGTTTTCTCATCTGCAAAGTGATCAGATTAGATTGAATGATTCTTTCTGAGGCCAAGAACAGTAAAAACACTACAGTCTTCCCAGGGGAATGGCATTAGGCTAGGACCCCAGGAACCCAGATTTGGTATCTCTTACCCAAGTGTGGGTCAGCCTAGCTGGTTGGAAACAATAGCTCCCCACTGGTAGAAGTGTTTTGCTATGCACATCCACTGGTTGTGTCATCTGTAAAGCTTCCCATGGCCTTGGAGTGTCTAACCTACATGTAATCCGGGCTGCCCACATAGCTCCCAAGCCAAGAGTTTGGCCTCTAGCCTTGGGAGTTGTCGCTTACTGAGATACTCCTTAGGCTAGACTTACCTCAAAAATGTAGTCTTTCCCATCTTTGCCATGTACAGCTTTGACAGCACAGATGTCCAGGCCACCAAACATCTCAGAGCAGGTATCTACCCACAGCTTGTACCTGGAGGAGATGAAAAGGTGTCCTGAAGCTGGGGCATTAGCTCACATCAAGCCTGCTTGGTCATGCTCTTCTTGCTGGCTCTGCCGCTCCCTTCAGCCCTCCCCAGTCTTCCCTCCCTCCATCCCCATCGAGCACACTGCCTTATCTTCAGTGCCCTCCTGCTTTGCTCTCCAGATCCAACCCTTTTTTCACGCTCAGAGCAGGTCTCACCTACTCTACATGTTCTTCATTGGCTATTCCAGCCCACAGTAACTACTCCTTTCTTGGAACTTCTATGGTATGTCCAGTCTTTACTTCCATAATTTAACACATAACCCAGTCCTGCCTGAACTTGTTAACAGCTGCTTGGGCCTTTGTGTTCTATCTGTCCTGTCCGATTAGAGGCTCCCTTTGGGCAAGGCTCATATCGTACACCTCTTTATCTGTGGAAGTCCCCCTCTCGCTGGGTAGGGGGCTGGACTCCTTGTCTCACTCACCTGTCTGACATGGCGATCTGTTCCAGCATTGCAGAACCAGTGTTTGTCTTCCAGTTCCCTGAGATCGACGTCCTCCTACAAGGTCCCGCCAGGATAGGACAGGCAGTGAGCCACACCAGCACGAGGAGGGCATGAAACTTTCCAGAATTTTAGCTCACGGCTTCTTTCTTCACCTGCTTCTCCCACAAATAGCCCAGGGGCCTGTTTGCTGAGCCTCGAGTCTGGCTGTCTCTGCCAAACCCCCACCTGAAATGCTCTCCTCCTCTCTAGAAGAGTCCAGCTCACTGCTCTGGCTTCATGAAACCTTCCTGATCTTTCAACCATAGGAGCACTTGCTCTTCTTAGGACCCCAGTAGGACTTTGCCTGTACCTCACTTACAATCCTACACCTACTTTTTACTTCAGTTATTTGAGCTAAGTCTTCTGTCCACAAGTCTGTAAACCACTTGAGAGTACATAGTGTATCTTATATGTCCAACAGCCTGTCCACTTAGTATCTGGGCTGACTTGGTACAGTAGTCCCCCCTTATCAGTGGTTTCACTTTCCATAGTTTTAGTTACCAGTGTTCAACCATAGTCTGAAAATACTGAATGGGAAATTCCAGAAATAAACAATTCATAAGTTTTCTGCACGCTGTTCTGAGTAGCATAATAAAATCTAGTGCTGTCCTGCTTTGTCCTGCTCAGGATGTGAATTGTCCCTTTGTCCAGCATATTCACTCTGCATATGCTCCCTGCCCATCAGTCACTTAGTAGCTGTCTTATCAGATTGACTGTCGTGGTATCACAGTGCTTTTGTTGTGGTATCACTTATTTTACTTCATAATGTATCATTCACCTCATTTCATCATATCATGCAGGCATTTTATCATCTCACATCACCATAAGAAGAAAAAGGGTGAGTATAGTACAATAAGATATTTTGAGAGAGAGACCACATTCAAATAACTTTTATTAGAGTATATTGTTATAACTGTTCTGCTTTATTATAGTTATTGTTGTTAGTCTTTTACTGTACCTAACTTGTAAATTAAACTTTATTATAAATATGTACGTATAGGAAAAAACATAGTATATATAGGGTTTGGTACTGTTCGCAGTTTAAGGCATCCTTGGAAAAGAGGAGACTACTGTATATACGAACTGAATTCTGTTGATCCTGGGGACATCCTCAGGGTTCTTGGACTGTCTCCCAATGGCTTCCATACTAGCTCACTTATTCATTGATTCATTCAACAATTGGTTTCTGAGGGCTTTTAGTGTTAGCAATGTGACTCTGGACAAGTCAATTAACCTCTTCAGGCTTAAGTTGCTTCATTCAACAAATGAAGCTGATGGAACCAAGTCACTAACATGTTCTCTGCTGTGCCCTCTGCACCATCCATCCATGACCATGTGTTAGAATCAACTAATCTTGGGCTAAGTAGGAGGCAGATAACCTGGTTTTTGGGTCTGAATTTGTTCTTGACTGGCTGGTGACCTTGGGTGAGTCATTTCAACTGTCTGAGTCTCTCTTATCCCTTTGTAAATACAGGGTTGTCATGAGAACCAATTGATACAGTTTTAAATAAACTGTAAAACAGCAAAAATATGTCTTTTTAGTTATTAGTCTTCACTTAGACACAGTCAAGAGGATGGGATTGGCTTAGGGTACAGAAAAGCCCTACTCTCACCACTGACAAAGACCTTCATGTGCTGTCCTTATCACTTACTACTGGTTGGAGACTGGAAGTGCTAGTTTCTACTCAGAAGTTCGCAGGAGTACCCTCCCTAGAGATCTGATTTCAGACACTGGGAAACGAAAACGTAGTATATAGCTAAATTTTCAGAGCCCCACAGCAGCGCAGTGAGTCAACTCATGTGGTAATAACAAGTCCTCACACTCTGTACAGCGCTTTTCAAGGTTCTTTCCCCGCAAGCTGCTCACCAGAGCCTCATGGCAACCTCTCTGTTGTGAGCAGGCTGGGATTCTTGCCCCCACTTTGCAGACAAGGAGATTAAGAGTCAGAAAGGGTAGCTGACTTGTCCAAGCTTGTATATGTAGTCAAAGTAAATATAAGATAAAAATCCAGGACTTTTTGTTCCCATTGTGCTATGCTTTTCTCTATGCTCCACTACCTAGCTAAGAAATAAACAAACAACTAACAGTGGAATGGCTCAAAAAATTTGAGTAGGAACACAAAGATCATCATGAAAATAACACTGTCTTCCTAACACTGTGTTTTATAGGAGTGTCCCTGTGACAAGGCTGGGGTCCTGAAGGGCAAAGGCAGAGAGTCACTCAATTCTGCACAGGGCCGTGGTACATAACAGGGTTCTCAGAAACTCTGAGTGAGCAATAATGTCCTTTACACATCACACCTTTCTCTAACATCAGGATGCAGGGCACAGATCAATGCAGGCTACCTGGGGCATGTGGGAGCAGAGGGGACATGGAGAAGCCACTCACTGACAGCTCAACTGCCTCTCAGGACTTGTAGGACATCTGACCTTCACAGAAGGTCCCACATAATTGCTTACAGAAGATGGAGCAGGAACAGCACCTCCTTCCCACCTAACATAGCTGTCTCTGGATCTGACTTCTAGGGTGAGAGCTAGGGGGGAAGGGAAGACTCTCAAACCTTACCTTGCCTATTGCCAGCCAATTCCTTCTTCTGAGAGCAACGGGATAGCCAAAAGTTTGGGGAAGAAGAGCTGAGAGGACCTAAACATTCCCCCAATAACTGACTGTCCTTTGCAAATAAAAAATGAGTAAATGTTTTCTAAAGCTGCTCTGGTCACCTACCTTTCATCAACGACTGGGGATTCTTTTATGCTTCATTTAAATTGCTTTTGGAAACTCTACTCCTTAAAAATGTGGTGTCTCCTTTTAAAAGATCAAGACACTCTGGCTCCACTGTCATAAATGTTTTGTGTTTATTTATTTAGGGGATTTTAAAATGAAAGGATAGGAAATCTGCTGTCCCAGGTGCCTGAACATATTGATTTTTCTGCTTCATTTAGAAAGTTTTTATAATGGTCTTCTAAATTATCCTGTCTTACATTGTGTATAATTTAAAAGCAACCCTAAATTCCTTTCTGAAGCAGAAAGACTAAAAAAATTTCAAACTTTTAAAAAGTAGGAATCTAGTCAATAAAGGTGAAAAAGATTCTATGTCTTGGTTCTCCACAAGGGCTGTGAATCGGTTTCTGTGTGTCCGCTGCTGCACAGGTAATGGGGCTGCAGAGACGATTCCATCCTTTCTGCCCAGAGAGATCAGAGGAGCGTGATACAAATTCATATGCATGAAAGGGCTAAACTAGAGGTGTGTGAAGGGTTAGGAGAAGGGAGTGTAGGCAAGGGGCTCTTAACTCCAGGGTGGGGAGCAGAAACACTAAAAAGGGGATGAAGGACGAAAAATGGAAACGGATGGGTAAGGGAAAGGGAAGCTGCTCAACCTTGAAGTCTGCTAAGTTCTGGGTGGCAAAGATCAAATTCATATATTATAATGTTCTCTCTTTGTAAAAAAAAATACTACTTTAATGTTTTTTAAATGGGAGGTCAATATTGCCAAAATAATTGTAATCCATTTGCATATATATATATATATATATATATATATATATGTATACACACACACACACACACACACACACACACACACACACACACACACACATATATATATTACATACACATATACTGGGGATGCCAAAAAAATGTATACACATGACTTGTATTCATCTTTTGTTATCAGTATATATTGAGTACTACAATTTTAATACAGTTTTTTCCTTTCTGAAAATGTGTATACATTTTTTTGGCACCCTCTGTGTGTGTGTGTGTGTGTGTGTGTGTGTGTGTGTATTATATAAAGGAAGATAAGGTAGTCTTGAAATATTTTCTTTTTCTAAATTCTAATGAGGGGAACCTTTAACTTTCCATTCTGGCAAATGGGCACAGTTATATGAAGAAGTCATCTATTCTCATAACCACTAGGCTTTTAGTGCTCTATAGTGTTTGGGGGGCTATATATTTACATCAGGAGTTTCTTAATTTTTTTCTGTGCTGCTGGCAGACTGGTGAAACATACAGGTTCCTTTCAATGTATAAAATGTGCAAGATGTGTAAATGCATAAAGCATAAGGATAATGAAGGAACTCGCTTATTTAAAATAATTATCAAAGTAGAATTATCAAAATATTAAACAAATCGGTGATTAGTAAAAAATGTTTCTTTATAAATAACAAATAGTTTTAGGGGTAAAGGTAGTGGCAGGTCTAATAATTACCATGGTTCTTAAGTAGTGATAACAGTAATTGGTATTTAGAGATATCTGTCACAATTGTACAAAAATACAAAAAATCTCTGTGATTACCTTTAGTGACAAAGTCACATGTGCTGCTGCTACTACTACAGTCTAGTTTTTGTTCATAACTGAGGAGAATGCCAAATTTCACTTAACCTCTAGTGAAAGTAAAGATGAATTTTATTTTTCATCTTAGTTCATGGACCCCTCCTCTGACTTGAAAAGAACCCAGGCTAAGAATCCCTGACTTGAATGGCACCCTCTCTCTGTTCTCTGCCTTGTGGGCCAGATGGGGTGAAACAGAGTTGGTGGCTATCTGGAGGCTCAGAGTCTCTGCTGGGCTGAGGAGACAGTGAAGAGTATCCACTGGGACCCCACCGCACTCACATGTAAGCCTTGTAGTTGTTGCCTATCTTCTGGACCCGGATGTCATACTTGGCGTCAATGAAAGGCTCTGCTGTGGCATAGGTCTGGGTGAGGGCCACCACGCTAGCAATATCCTGGAAGTCATAGTGATTTTCCACTTTGACCTAATGTTGGAGCAAGGCAGAGAGGAAGAAAATGAAACATACACATACATACACTGAGAGTTATAAGAGCCCTGAGCCTCCAAGCCCATCAAGGTGTTTCCCATCCAGATGCAAACCTGGGTACCATATCTCCCTAGGAGGCCCCTTCTCTCTAGCTTCCTTTCCCAGGGGGTTCAGGGGCCACACCTGCTGCAAAGGACTCACAGGACCAAGCAGGTGGCCTGCAATGCACTCTGCTTGCTGTAAAAGGCCTGTTTGGGTAACGTTCATGGCTTCAGACAGACCAAATCATCTTGTCCTTGAAAAGAATTCATCAGTAACAGGGGTGGACGAATAGTCCATAACTGGGCTCTCAGAAAAGTGCCTCTCTTGTCCTCAATCCCAAAGCACAGCAGGCCCCAGCCTTACCTTGCCCATGCCCGAGTGAGCATGGCCAATCTTCACCACCACAGGGAACGTGGGCAGTGTCAGCTGAAAGCAGAGGAGAAAGGAATGAATTAGTCAGAGTGAGCCTGTCTCTCTGTGGAATCTTACAAATATTTTTCTTGGGAGCCCCCTCAAGGGGCCCTTTAAAGATAAAGTCCAGCCTATTTGCTTTATAAATTAAAAAACTGAGGCCTGTAGAGTGACAGTGACTTGCCTAAGGCCACAGCATATTAGTGGCAGAGCCATAAGAATCCTGCTCTCCTACTTGGTACTCTTTATCTTTAAAACTCATTGTGTCAGCCTTCCCAGTATTAAACAAACCCTGGGTAGAATTGGCCCTTAGCCAAAGAGAATTTGAAAAAAAAAATGCATCTTTGAAAGGGTGAATTTTACTGTGTGTAAATTGTACCTTTGTAAATCATAATTACAAAAGGAATATATCTTTGGAATCTGAATGTCCCTTTTGTCATGTACCTCTTAGTCCCCTCCCCTCCCCCTTCAAACTCCCAGCTTTCCTATACTAACCCGATCTTTTCTCCCCCTTTCACAGTCTCTTCATTGCTCACTAAAACCCCAAACTGACCACCAAACACAGCTTAGTATGCTAAGACCTATTTCTGCCCGGCTTGGAGTCTGGAAGAGGGCTGACATAAAAATTCAACATGTTAATCATTTGAAAGACCTTTAAGAGAGTAAACTTTACCTTGATGTAGCTTTATTTTAACAGAGAAACAATAAAAACTTAAAAGCACAACTACCCTCCAAAACTAGTAATTCACGCTGTTAAGAAATGGTGGTGAAAGAAGTTAATATGGCAGAGTGGAAGGAGACTTGTATCCTAGTCCTCTCTGCCACTGGCTTTCTGCCAGCCACTTCACCTCGCTGAGCTTCACTCTTCACATCTGCCAAATGAAGAGACTGGACTGGCTGCTGGTGAAGGTCCGTCCAATCAGACTCTACATTGGTTTGAGTGTGGTATGAAGAACAAACCTGGACACCTTCTCATCTTTCTCACTCAGGCTCAGCTCTCTTTCAATGTCCTTTTCAAACATCAATACCACATCAAAATGAAAAGGTGTCTTTTAAAGGAAATAACGTTGACTGATGAAGTCAGATTCCCATGGAAATCCTACGTGTGATCAGATACTGGGAGTACCTGACCTGAGGATTTCAGTATTCCTGGCTGAGGCCAGCAGAGGGTTGGGCAAAGAGCTTCAAAGGGCTTTGGAAATCATATAGTTCAGCCCTATTTTATGGAGAAGAAAGGGAAGCCCAGAGAGGCAAAGGTCATAAGGGTACCTAGTGACAGAATCAGAACCCAGCTTCCTATCTAGTTCAGCACCGTGTGGCACCATCCTCTGCAATAATCCTGTGGGTCTCTGTATTTGGAGCCGGGGAGCACTGTGCTCTGGCAAACAATAGACAAGATTCGGGTGGCACTGCTCTGCTGGAAGTGCCTTGCATCTTTGTTTTCTAAGCTTATATAACAAGACATAGTCTCTCCAGTGAGTAGCGACAAGAGACAGGAGTCAGTGTAGCCTAGGGTCTGAAGAGGGCTTTGAAGTAGGTCCCAGATTTGCCCTAGGTGATGGGGTACTCTGCTTTGAGCTCCCACCAAGTGCACTGTCCTCAGCCATCTGCAGTCTGAGGCTCTGGGTACGGGAAAGGGTTTCTAAAGCACTGGCTGCTTTCTGACATCTCTCCCCCACCCCCCAGCTGACAGAGCCAAGACACACATACACACACACACACCCCAAGTTTCTCTGTCCTAGTCCATTACTGTTTACTGTTGCTTTGGAGCCTCCTAAATAGGGCATTGAAAACACTTCCTGCAGCTGAAAGAAGCCCTGAGTAGCTTGTCTCATTCCCAGTGTGCAGCTCAGCAAGGGGTCCGTCCTTCTCTGTCACTGTCTCTTTTGCCTGTTGTAATTCCGTCTGCCTCTCTCTGACTCTGCCTGTCTCACTCTTTCTGTTTGTGTCTCTCCTCACTCTTGTTCCTTCTGCCTGAATCACAGTCCCTCCTTCTTTCTGCCTCGAGCATTTGTTTTGTTGCACTTTCTTTTTGCCATGACACCATCCCCTCTCCCCTTCCCTCCAAGCTGGACGGCTTAATTGCTCAGGCAGGGAAATAGAGGCTAGGGGCCTCTCTCCTGGCTTCCCTCTTCATCTTATTGAGCCTGTCGGTCAGGAAGGCCGGGCGCGCGGGTCCTGCAGCTGCGGGTGGCCTACAGCCAAAGGAGGGCGGAGCCCATCGGGGCGGGATTGGCCCTAGGTCCCCCTCATAAAGCCTAGGGCGAGGGGCTTAAGAGGTTCTGAAAGAGCCCTGGAGGGGCTATTTGATCCGACAGACCCCACAGGCTTAGTCAGGGCTCTGCAGTGTCATGCCCCGGAGCCCCCGGACCGTGCCAAGCTGGGCGCTGTTGCTGCGGCTGCTGGCACTTCTGCGGCCGCCGGGGCTGGGCGAGGCGTGCAGCTGCGCCCCCGCGCACCCCCAGCAGCACTTCTGCCACTCCTCGCTTGGTGAGTCCGGATGCCTAGGAGGCCCACAGCCGCGGGTGGTTGTGTGGGATTGGTATGGGGCCGAGCTTTAGACCTGTAGTGTGGAGGTTAAAGAAGGGGCTCAAATTCCGCACCAGTTGCCTCCTGTTGGGGCTGATGGGTTGGGCAAGGCCGGCACCATAGCAACCTTGCAAGCACAGAGCCTGGCTGACTTGCAAGTAAATAGAGACTGTAAGGGGCCACCAGAGACCACCCTCACCCCTGCCTACTGCAATTATGGAGTGCCACTGAACAAGTCACTGGAACTATCCAATAATTATCTGAACTACTGGGTGGGGGGAGGGGGAAGCCAGAGGCCAGGCGGTTGGGCTTTCATTATAAACATCCCTGTGTGCTCTGTGTCCAGGACTATAACTGAGGTAGACCCCATGTGTCCACCCCAACACACATCTTTTGCCCTTTCTCTTCCTCTGCCTGGAATGCCCTTCCCCCACCCTTAAATTCCTGTCAAACTCCTATTCATCCTTCCAGGTCTTACTCAGGTATCTCTTCTTCTGTAAAGGCTTCCTGACTCCTTGGTGCTACCACAGTATCTCTAACATCTAGTGTGCTGTGCTGTTGTTCTTTGTAAGTGTGTTCTCCACTAAACAGAGTTCTGCAGGACGGGGGACTCTGTCTTAGTCATGTTTATGGGCCTAGTACCTAGTATTAGGCCAGGAACAGAGGAAGAACTTCATAAACAGTTTTCGATTAATGCCCAAATGGCAAGAGATGAACTACCTCTGTGCAGGGTCAGATCATTTATTAAGTCAATAAACATTCACTAATATCAACGCTGGGTGGGTTCTAGTTCCGTCCTTGGGCTACATCAGTAGATGACTGCACACTGACTGCCCTCAAGGGGCTCCTCCTTCCTCCTTTATCCTGACGCCCACCTCCATCCCCTCGTACCCTGTGCTATGGAGAACTAGACTCTCAAAACTAGCAGGTAAAGTGTAAGAATGTAGGACCCTACAGGCCTGATTGCAAAGGAGGAGTTTCCAGATCCCCACTCTCTCACATCATCCTCCTCACAAGCAAACAAGACATAAACCCAGAATCCCCTACACAATTCTCTAGGGGCCCCAGGTTGTCCGGATCCTACATGGACTGCTCCCACAGATTGCTGAAGGTTCCCTCTTTTTGCTTCCTATGCAGCCATCCGGGCCAAAATCTCCAGTGAGAAGGTAGTTCCTGCCAGTGCAGACCCTACTGACACTCAAAAAATGATCCGGTATGAAATCAAACAGATAAAGGTACATGGGGACAGGACAGGGCTTTTACTCCCTGGGCTTTTGGGAGGAGTAGGGGTCTGTGTTCTGGGGAGGGTGGGGCTGGTAGGTCCGGCAACCCGGCTCAGTGATCCTGGGTGTAGATGCTGAAGTGGAAGTGGATGAGAAGCTGGGAGCAGGGCTCACGATATCTGAGTGATAGTCCAGGACAGGCCCTCAGTGTCCCTCTAGTCCTTTAGCTGCCTGTGCATGGGGATGCTAGAGGTACCTCCCCTCTCACTGGAATAAACCAAGGTTCAGATTTTTTAAAAGAGAAATGATCCAGTTGGGCCATCTGTATGGACCAAATCCTGAACTAGACTTTTGCTTAATTTTTTTAGACTGAGAAATAAGAAGTTTTTCCTGTTAAGATATAAAGTTGACTCACTGACCCAATACTGCTTTTTTGTAATTGCCTTTCAGATGTTTAAAGGGTTTGAGAAAGTCAAGGATGTTCAGTATGTCTATACACCTTTTGATTCCTCCCTCTGTGGTGTGAAACTAGAAGCAAACAGCCAGAAACAGTATCTCTTGACTGGTAAGTGAAAGAGCAGCAAGTGGCCCCAGACTTAGGACAGTCTCTGTCCTAAGGAAGGCAGCCAAGGAGGAGCCAGGGCTACCTTTGGGCAGCAAGCTGAGCCAGGTGACATTTTCTTGAGCATAAAGCAGAGCTGTGTTGCTAAGAGGCAGCCACTGAAGAGCCTTGGTAACCTCCCTTTCAGGGCAAAAGTCCTCGTTACAGTGATCTTGGCCACTGCTTCACTATTGTAAGGACAGGCTGCTCTCCCAGCCTAGGGCAGCTGGTTCCATTTTCAAATAGTTTTAATTGGCATGAGATTTTTGGTACCTTGAGCCAAAATATGCCCCTTGTGGATTCAGCTCTGCCCTCTGCTCCATGATGATCCCTCGGAGACTTGAAGAAGAGACACGTGCACTCTAGCTTCAGGTCTGCTGGCTATGGTTCTCAGCCCCCTTCCTATCCTGGCCACCTTCTGCAATGGGACACAGCCTGTCCCTGTCCCTTCCCTAGCACAGGGCCCTGAACTAGACACAACACTACAGGAAAGGTCTTAGGTTTACAGAGTAAAGGAGGGCTGTATGTGTACAATCCCCATCCCCAACACACACACATTATAGTTACTGTAGCCTACGATGGCATTAGCTTTAGAGAGCCACATCCGGTCACACTCTTGACTCATAGTGAGCCTGTGTGGCTAACTCACACCCCAGGTCCTATTTTGGGGGTACAATAAAGCACCAGCCCCAACAGGAGCCTTGAGTCTAACATGGTTCTGTCTCTATTAACTTGGGCCCAGGCAGGTCTCCTCCATTCTGAGTTGATTGCGACAGAACAGTTAAAGAGCCACACAAGACTATGACTTTATAAGTGAATGAATGCAATACCGTATTATTTTGTAGTTCAGGGAAGGAGTTATTTTTGTGGTTGTAAACAATTAGGCAATCTTCATTGTGTAAGTGGGATCTAAATTAGCCCTAAAGGATGAAAAATACTTAGAAAGGTAAGGAAAAGAAAAACACAGCAGATAGAGAGAACAGGAATTCCACTATCTGCCCATCCATTCAGCAATGAATTACCACCTACTTGCTGCAAGGCCTTAGATAGGAGAGTGGAGACTCAGTAACAGGTCATAATCCTCAAAAAGCTCACAGTCCAGATTTGGCTCTTGAGAAGTCATAGGCATTGGAGGCTATACTAGTAGGGGCTCCCCAGCTCTAAGGATGTGGAATTGTGCTGATCTGGGAGGCTCTAGATGGGAGATGCAGAGGCAGAGCATGTCACTGAGCCCTTCACGTCCTAGAACTAGCAGATGAGGCTACCTCCTGACTAAGCACCTACCCTCTGCGTGCCTGCCCTCCACCAGGCACTGTGTGCATCAAGGAAGCAGGAGGCATGCTCTCTGCCCTTGAAGAGGTCAAGTCTAACCAAGTGTGAGGATAAATGACAAGACACAGGGTCTCCTAAAATGTCATCAGCAATGCCCATGCTCTTCAGGAAAAGACACAAGCTCTTTTGCCTAATGTTGAAAGCCCTCTGTGACCATAACACTGCTGACCTTTCCAGCTTTGTCTCCTGCCACTTATCACTGGCACTTCCCAGCCCCTCATTTTCCCCAGAGTTGAACTAAACTACTTATAGTTACAGAAGGTGTTCTGCTGGCTGTGCCCCTCCACCTTTGCACAGGATAGTCCCCAAATCCAGAAATCCTTCCCCCAATTTGTCTGGCAGGTAAACGCCTACCCATTCCTTCAAGGCCCAACATAGCATCATCTCCTCTTACACACCTTCCTTGCCCCTACCCCTTCCACAGACAGAGAAAATTCTGCTTTCCTTTGTTCTTATACTGCTCTTGTATATAATCACACAACAGTGTAATTTTTGTCTACTAATGTGTCTGACCTACTAGTTTAAGCTCCTTGAAGGCAAAGGTCCTGTCATATTTATTTCCTTATTCCTGGTACCAGGTCTAGTAGTTGCTCAACAAGTAAATGATTGAGCAACTAAAATCCTAAGAGGTGTGGGCTTGCATGGTCAGGGATGGCTTTGAGGATGAGGTGGTACTGAAAAGGGTCTTTAGAAGTTAGGAAAGAGTTTGATAAGTAAAAAATGGGAACTTTCCTATGGGGAAAGGGAAAGACTTACCAAGATAGGTATCAATGGGGCAGAAGACTGACCTGTGTAGATACAGGGAAGAGTTGGAAAGAGGAAGGGACCTATTATTTATTAAGCATCTTCTGTGAGCCCACAACTGTGCTGGGAACTTTACCAATATTCTCTCATTTAATTCTGGCAATAACCTTATTATTCTTACCTTCCAGGTCACACAGCTAGTAAATAATAGAAAAGAAGGGGGTTCTACCAAGAGTCTGACTTTAAAGCCCATGTTCTTCTCTGCACCATGCTCAAGGAAAAGATCTTCATCCCACAACTCTCCTTTGTACAAACATAATATTTGATATACAGATTATAGAGGTTTTTCTGGTCCCTTCATTGAGCTCCATGTCACTACTGCCACCAAAAAGCCATTGAAGAGGCTGCAATTCTGAGCTCTTCAAGGACCTGGGCTCTTGGAGCTTCATGAGCAGATTCCTCATGCTAATTTCTCCTCCATTTCCCTTAAAGGTCAGGTCCTCAATGATGGCAAAGTCTTCATCCATCTGTGCAACTACATCGAACCCTGGGAGGACCTATCCTTTTTGCAGAGAGAAAGTCTGAATCACCACTACCATCTTAACTGTGGCTGCCAAGTAAGAGAATGTCCATTTTCAAGGTCTTTTGTGGGTAGGGGAGGGTCTTGAGGCTTTCAGCCTCACCATTCATGTATTCCTTCCTTCAGGCATGTGTTTATTCACTTAGTATAGTATACTTGAGATCTGCCATGGATCAGGCAATGTGTGAAGTCGGAGATGGGAAAGCAAAATAGTCCATAGTCCCTGATCTCAAAGTATATATATTTTGGTGCAGAAGGCAGACATCATATAAGGCAGACTGAGATAATATAGCTACCGTTTAAAGAGAGCCTACTCTTTCCCAGGCCCTGTAATGGTCAATTTATTTAAAATATTTTAATGTAGTCTTTATAACAAATGTATGAAGAATTAAGATTTCAATTTTAAGGTGAAGAAATTAATGCTCTAGGAAGTAAAACTTGTTGAAGATCAGTGGTAGAGTAAGGACCCTAAGGTTCGTCTGATTCCAGAGATGCCATTAGAGAGGCAATACTATATGTGGGGGGCATAAGTAAAGGAGAACTCAGGGAATTTTAGAGACTTGGAATGGCTTCATAAGGCAGGGGCATTTGAGCAAGGCTGTAAGGATATGTAGGAGTCTGAAAGGCAATAATAGAAAAAGGACACCCCACTCACATTGATGTTGTGTAACTATGACTATAGATCATCACCTGCTATACAGTGCCGTGTACCATCTCGGCCCCCAACGAGTGCCTCTGGACAGACTGGCTGTTGGAACGGAAGCTCTATGGGTACCAGGCCCAGCATTATGTCTGCATGAAGCATGTGGATGGCACCTGCAGCTGGTACCAGGGACGCCTGCCCCTCAGGAAGGAGTTTGTTGATATCATCCAGCCCTAGTAGAGACCAGTGACCACCACATTCCTTCAGGAGTTCTGAAGACCAAGACAGTTCTCCTTCCCTGTCACCACCTGCCTCATTGTTGCCAGCCAATGAGAAATACCAAGCGGATGGTCTGGCTAGCATTAGAGCAGGGATGGGGCATATTATAGCTTGTGTCCAAGACCCCAGCCCAGAACCTGTCAAAGGCTAGGGAAAGTAGAATGACTTTTCAATCCTGCCCTCGGCCCTTCAGCCCTGCCTCCAAACCCTTTTAGTCTAGTCAATACCTGTTACTGAAAATTTTGATTCTGGCTTAGTTTGTTTTCCAAAGCCGGAACTATTTCCTTTCTCCCTAGGAAAATGTGTTTTTCTTACTTTAACTGACCTGATGGGGAGAAACGGTGAATGTTACACATATGAAATGGCGTAGCCTTCTGATGTACAATACAAGAAGGCGGGTTGACAGTATCATAAACAGGCTGGTTTGGAGGCATGAAAAGAGCAACATACTGTGGCTGTGTATCCTCTACTTCAATCTCAATTCATCCTAATCTCATACGCTTTCATCTGTTTGGGGGAGTGACTTGCAGGGGCATGGAGTCACTCAGTGTGAGATCTACAATGACCTAACCTCCCTCCATATGCTGTAATTCCCTTTACATCATTTCTGGCAGAGTCCGGCACACCTCTTTGGATAAGAACAGACCTAGGTATGGTCTCTCCAGGTTAACTATGCTTAATGCCCTTGACTGATGTCATAGGCTTCTCTTTTCTTTCAGAAAGTCCTTCTCTACTAGATTACTAATGACTTCATTCCTACTTCAGAACTTTTTTTTAAGCCAAAAGCCTTTCTCTTGTAGAGTTGAAATTCCCCTTTAGTTTTTGACACCTCAGAGATATCTTACGAGGTCTTTTCTTGCGGGCAAATTTCAAGATAGAGGACAGGAGAGAGGTAACACAAGGGCCTTTCAGGGGAAAGGATGGTAGATAGAGAACATACTGTGCAATTTTTTTCAATTGTTTTTAAGCAGTCAGCCCTGCTAGATATTACAACAGCAAAACTCCAGCTTTACTCCTCATCCTCCCTTCAGCTCAGTCCCCTCACCACTGTGTGTTGGACTCCATGAGAACTCTAAGCACAGACCCCTTAGGGTTCCTCAACTTCTGCAAAGCTTCCTGATGGTTTCAAGGGTTTATTAAGGACAAGGGCTTCAAGCTCCAAAGCCTTTCCCTGGGGAAGCTCTGACAAAGATGAAGGAGCTAGTTCTTTTCAAGGCCCAAGGTTGTTGTTATTCATCTTCTGTGTGTTGTTTGCTGATAAGCAGGGCCATGAACAATATGCCAGAAGAAGGCTTTCGATTTACAAAAATGGTGCAAATGGAGATCCTTTCTGGAGAACAGAGTGGGAGGGGAACAAACATTATATCTGTCCCAGAGTACACTTCAAATGCTGTGACAGAGAGTCTCCACTGGAGAGCTAAGCAGGATCACCAACTGACCACGAAGGCCTAGGGCAGAGGATTTGGCGACAGAGAGGAAGAAGGGGGTTGATTTCGAGGTCTCCACAGAGGAAAACATTAGCAATAGCCTCTGTACCAACCAACCATGCCATCTCTCTGCTCCTTCTGATGTCCTTGGAAGGCCTCAGAGAAAGCATAGTGTTAACCCAGTCTTATTGCAATCTTGACAAAGCCAAGGGAATGGAAGGGCCTGGTAATAACAAGAATACCACCTTACATCTGAGGAGCACTTCACACTTTTCCAAAGTCTATTACTTAAAAAACTCACTTAAATTTTTAAGTACCAAATTAGGTATCCTGGTCAGGAATAATTTTGCTCATTTGACTTTCCAATTGGGAAAGTGACACACAGTGAGGGAATATAACTAGTTCAATGACACGTGGCAGGGTCAGGGCTAGAACCCAAAGCAGTGGGATCTTCCGACTGTTGATCCACAGAAAGGTTTATTACTTTCTCATCTAGTTCAACTGCCTTGTTTCTGCTCTTCCCTCTTCTATCGCTGATTTTGGAGGCAAGGAGCTCTATCAGCTAAAATCCAGTCACTCTGGCTCCACAAAGCAGGTCCACAGTTGAACCCCAACAGAATCTCTGGGGTTGAGATGCTGAGGCTCTCTTCAGAGCCCCATAGTCACATGTGACTAAGCTCAGAGTGGAAATAGCAGAGACTAAAGTCCCTACTCAATCACCTACCATCTCTTTGTGGTTGGGGTAGTATGTCTGCTCAATGAGTGGGAACTTTTCTCCTCCCAGTGTCTTGTAGATGGCCACCAGCTGGGCAAACTGCAAAAGAGAAGCAAATGTTTCAGCTTATCTAGACAACTTATGCAACAGGCAGACAAAACAACAATTTATCAAACAAATATTTATTGAACATTTGTTCTGTTGAGGGCTTTGTGCAAAGCACTCTGAGGATATAAAAAAGGTATACAATTCCTATTCCCAAGGAACATATTCTTTAGTTGGGAAAAGGAGAGAATGAGCTAACATTCATTTAGTACCTACTCAATTTTAATGATGTTTCACTCGGTACTCATATTAAACTAAAGAACTAGGTACTTTATCATCTTCATTTTACATGAGACTCAGAAGGGGTAGGAAAGTTACCTAAAGTTACAAAGCTGCAAAGAGGTGAAGCTGGGATTGAAATTTGGGTCTCTAACTTTGAACACCTACATTTCTAGAGATGGCAAGTGATGAAGCTGGATAGGTAACATGGGGCCAAGTCTTGGAAGTTCAAATGCCAGGCAAAGGAATGGAAGCTTTTTCCTATAGGTAGTATGGAGTCATCAGAATTAGAGCAAGGGGGTCATGAATTAAACTGTTCTTCAGGAAAATTTTGGTGGTCATGTATATAGAACAGACAGAGCCAATCTTTCTAGGACTTGCTACTCAGCTGGACCCTTCACCTATGAGAAACTAGAATGGCTTTCTGAGGAAGAGGTGAAGTACACATAATGTCAAGATCGAAAGGCCCTTGGCAAACATCTAGCACCCTCTGCCTCACTCCCCACCATTTTATATGTGAAGAAACTGAGGCCCAAAGAGGTCACTTGCCCAAGGTCACATAGTAGTTGAGCCAGATTCATAGCCAGGCCCCTTTATTCCTAATCCTTAACTCTTCCTATTCCCTTAAGTAGCTGTCTTTCAGACTCTGTAGAGACCAAGCACCTTCCACAGGAAGCACACACAGGACTTTCCTGCTCAATCCATTCACACACACCTCCACACACCTGGCCCCAGCGCACTGGCAGCAGGGATAATCCAGCATCTTCCCTCTAGTTCTACTGGGTTATTTCAGTCTAAGCCACCAATATCTGGAACTCTTAGAAGGAAAGTTGCCAGATCAAACTGCCTTCTATTTATCAGAGAAAGGAAAGCTAGAACATTTTTCAAAAACTCAGGTCCTGTTCTCTATAAGGGATGTTAGCATATGAGCCAGTGGGGGCGACCTGGGTGTAGTAGTAAAAGCTCAGAACTGGGTTGTTAGAAAACTGGGGTCTTCTGATTCTTGTTCTGCCTCTAACTTGCTAGGTGTCCTTTGGCAAATGATTTCTCCTCTCCAGGCCTGATTATCTTCATATTTAAAATGAGAGGATTGAATTAGAACAGTCCTTAAACTTTTTTACTACAAAGAACGTATTTTATTGTATTTCCTCCCAAACTCCATTATCAAACTGCAGTTTAAGTGATCATCTGTTGTGGTCCTTCTGTGACAAAGACAGGATTTTATTATTATTTTTGAAATGCTGGAAAATGTTGGAATTTCTGGATCACTTCCCTTAGTGACATGGTAGGTGACTCTAGATCTCTAATGCCTCACCAGGATTGAAAGTATGACTCATGGACTCCCAAGGCCCTAATATTTTATTACTGAAGGAGACGTTAGAGAGCTCTGGACCAAACATCTCATTTTACAAATGAGGAGACTGAAGCTAGAGAAGCCAAGTGAAATCTAGGCTCCTGGATCACGCCTGGAGCTGCGGCTGCACTGAGGCAGCACCCAGGCCTCCTCTTGCCCAGTGCGTTCTCCATTATTCCCTGCTGTCCTTGCCTGTCTATGGGTCTTCAACTTGCTTTGACTATCAAGACCAGTTCCTCATATCTTTCCTGCCTTCTCTGATTCTCTCAACCACCTCATCTGACCTATAAGTCCTGCCTGCCCAGCTTGGCCTGGCTGGACTCCTGCTCTGCTTCTGGATAGTCTGAGCTCCCAAGGTTCCCCAGAAGTCCCCCGCCAGCTCTGCCTACAACCTCTGTCCTGCTGCAGCCCACGCCCTGGCGTGGCACCAAGGCATGTGGGTCTCTATCTTCCCAGCATGTGGGAGAGTTACACAGACACCACACTGGTGCCAGGAAGGCCCGCGGCAGACTCTCAGAGTCCTGGGACAGCCAAGACTAAAATGGTAGCCAGTTCCCAGGGACTCTGGGGGCTCACCCTACCCTCCTCTACCTTATCTCCAGCTGTCCCTATCTACGCAAGGTACCGGGCTTCACACTGACCCCTGCCTCCTTAGAAACTTAGAGTAAGTCACAAGTACACAGTCACCAATTAAACAAATGTAACATCCGATAAGGGTTATTTCCTCTATGCATAGACAAAATGGATTTGTGAGCTGGGGGTGGTATTGGCAATGAATAGGAAGATAATGTTCATTATAACCACTCATCCAATGAATCAGGAAATATTTCTTGGAAGAAATGGGATTTCAAGGTCAGTCTGAATTTAATAAGTTATCCTTATCCCTCCTAGAAATAAAATGCTTAATTCAACCCTAGTGCATCTGTGTCTAAAAAACCCAGATAGAGTGACAGGGTTTATTAGCAGTGATATGGGTTGATGACATTCTTGCTTTCTCTGGAATGCTATTTTCGTTGATAGGTCCACTTCTCTTTCCAAAATCCTAGTGTGCCTGTCCTGACCAATTTATGATATAGGAGATGTGCTCAAAGACACAGTGACGCCAGGTAGAGCCTTTTCCAACCAACCACGGGCTTTCCTCACACCAAGAGCACCCACAATAAAGAAATTTAGAAAATATGAACCAAAGTCATCATCTCAGTCACCAAGTTTGTTCACTCCCATTAATACACAGAGGACAATATATAAAATGCCATTAGTGTGGCAGCTGTTTAGTAAAAATGAAGGGAGAACTTGGTGTCTGGCCAGGGAGCCCTGCTGTTCTCATGTGACGCCAAAGGCAATGGGCTGGGATTGTGAATGGGTGAGAATGTGAACCCTCACCAGATCCCAGATCCCAGGAGGGGCCAAGCCCTAGGCATGGGCTCTCTGATCCTCCTCCCCTCCCTGGCCTCTGGCACAGTTTTGAAACATAAAGCAGGGAACTAGTTTCCATAAGAAATCCCATATACTAGGGGACTGTAATAACCAGGCTGGCAAATTGGTGGCAGACAAAGAAACCGTGGCACAGAGAGGTTTAGTTAGAAGGCTGATTAGTGAAATCAGCAGAATCACCCTGTGTGGCTTTGAGAAAGCCAAAATCTAACAGCTACTGAGGGGGCTGGGGGAAGGAGTAGGGCACATGTGCAGTAGGGAAGGTCACATGACTAAGGAGAACGGGCAGGTCCCTAGAAAAGAAGCTTGGGGAAGGCCTCATATGTGCCCTTTTGTGACTAGCAACACACTGAAATCACACAATTCTGTTAGAATTCCAGATGCCTCAGGGCACACAGAGAGAAAGGCTGAACAAGTGGAGGTTGGGAACCCAACCCTCTCTCCTCAACCACAGCAATTTCCAGATCTTTTGACTCCTCATTCATTGGTCTTTCTCTTACACTGTCAGGTCTCCCTGGCTTCCAAGGGAACAGGAAAACTGAGTAAGGGTGTGAAAAAAAGAACAAAAGCAGAAGCAATGGATCTGTTCGGTTAAAAAGAAAACCCTTCCAGCTCCCTAAGTGGTGGAAATGCTTGGGATCCAAAAACTTCAACTTCAAAATCAGGCACCAGTGCCATGACTCCTGGCAAGCCAGCATGTGATGGCTCACATTTGATTTTGAAAAGCAAGAAGAGGGGCATGTTTTTAGGGGCAGGTGTTTTCCTCTGAGAGGGCCAGCCTGGAGCAGCAGTTATAGGAGCTGGGTCCCCTCAGCTGTCAGAGGGAAGGCCAGAGTGCCCCAGTAGCCATCATAGGTCACACTCCCTCCTGGTCCCACTCTTTCTCTCTGCTCAAAAGCTTCCACTGCCTCCCAGATTCCCAGACTGGCCAAGAAAGAGAACACCAGGCTATCTTCTTCCTCATTTTGGTAACTCAACTTATGTGAGCGGCAGTGCAACCTAGAGAAATCCTGGCTCTATAACTTTGGTAAGTTGCTTAATCTTTTCTGGGTCTCATTTCTCTGTAAAAAGTGATAATAATGAAAATAATATCTTCCTTGTAAGGTTATTGTGAGGATTAAATAAAATTAAAATAGGAAAATCTCAGAAGTTGGTACCATATAGTAAGTAGTTTTATACTTCTCTACTTGCCTTCTTTAATTTTCATATCTCTACAATGAAGGGCAGAGATTTGATGATCTCTCAAGGTACTTATAGCTCATATAAGTGTCTGATTCATATGTGGATAAATCTCATTTTAAGGTTGTTAAAATACTTGGTAGGACTCTGTTGCTAACACTCCTCTGAGATAGGCCATTCCCTCGGTCCCCATTGGCCTCAGGCCTTTCCAATAATTAGACCATTCGAAGGCAAGAAACAGGTATTTTTGTTGTTGCATCCTATGGCTGAGGGCAGAGCCTACAGACTTGTAAGAGCTCCTACACAGAATCTTCGTGGTTTTTTGTTTGTTTGTTTGTTTGTTTTTAAGCTGAGCCATCCTGCCACCTGTTGGCAGCTCAGTGGCTGCTCAGCTTGGGCCGGGCATCGAACTGCTGTTGCTCAGAGTTCAAACTCTTGAGCAAGCTCTTAACCAACTGAACCACTCAGCCGGCCCTCTTTGTGTGATTTTGTTGTGAGGCCAAAGGTCCACTGTGCAGCAAAGAAGGCCCAGCCCACGATAATAATGTTCTCTTGTGAGAGCCTGCCCTTCCCAAGTCCCAGTGGAAGCTCCTCCTCCATCCTCTCAGCTGGTACCTACTCCATCTTGTTTACCAGTGGTCCCTCCTGGGAAACTGGGAGAGACAGGACCTGGGTCCTACCCTTTTATTAGGGGGATTGCAGTGCGGGGGCACCTAACTCACCACCCACGGCTTGTCACAGAAGTTGTAAATGGATTCCAGTGAGTTGATACTGGGGAGGCCTGCGTACTGCATGCCGATGATCAGGTGACGGAAGTCCTCATTCTCCGCCATGCCAAACGCATGCTGCCGGATGAGCACAAAGTCTGGCCGGAAGGACCTGGGAAGAATGTAGAGACAACTGAACCAGCCCCTCAGGTCATACATCACTTTGTCTCCCAGAACTAGAAATGAGGTATTATCACACATCTTAAAGAATATTTGAGGAACAGATTTCTGAAATTCCTTTATTCGCTTAGGTTAAGCACTGCCTTTTTCTAAGGTACAAATGCCCTCAGGAGGAAAGGAACACTTAGACTCTCACACCACATGTGAATAAGAATTTTCCCTGTCACTACGGGGCACTATGAGAGCTGAAGCTCCTTGTGGCTCCAGAGGTGCTGCTCTGAGGGGGGTCTCAGCAGACTATGAAGACAACATACTTGGCTGACTTGACCACCCTGCCATGGAGATCTCTGGTCTCAGGGTCCTGTTTTGACTCCTGAAAGCTGCTCCTTAAAATAGGCGATGCCCTCATCAGGCCCCGAGGACAGCAATGGTCCAGGCTGGCTGAGATTAGATGCTAGGCTTCCCAATGTTATTCTTCCAAAGCGAACACTAGGGAGAGGTACAAATATTTTTTTGCAGAATTGAGGTTGAGCAACAGCTACAGGAAGCAATGAGAGTACAGAATGTTCCTACGCATGGGAAGGCTCCCTGAGTTTCACCTCTAGCCAGCAGAGCTCCTAGCCACAGCTGCTCACAGGACCAAGGCTCCTGCTTTCATGCTCTTACTCCTGAGCAACCCCATCTTCCCAGAAATTCAATTCTGTGGCAGCATCTATTCTCAAGGTTCCAGGACATGGCAGTTTCACACCATGTGCAATGACCTACCTGGTTCTCAGCCCAGGTACCCACCCAACCCCCACCTACAGCTCTAGCCCCACCCAGGCTCAAAGAGCAGTCTTTTAAAGTAGGAAGGGAAGGAGTCCTCTTCAGTCACTCAGGGGACTTGACATCAAGTCAGAATGGCATGTGCTGGAGCTGCTCTGACGTCCTTATGCTCTAGTTCTCGGAAACTGGCTCCAGCTATGTGCCTGAGATCAAACCTTACATCCCAGTTATAGGAACTGAACTCTAGACTTGCAGCCAGCTCTTGCGTTCCTACACTGGTACCTGGAAGGGCCCGCTTTATTCTTGCCAGATCCCTCCCAGCACCTTGTCACCACCTGCTTGTGCGGATGCATCCTATGACGAGCTCTACCTGCAGTTGGAAGAACCCATCACTTCTCTGTAGGATCTCCCTGAGCTCATTCCCTACCTGGACGGACACCTCCTTTTCTGTCCTCCTCCTTAGTCTCCGGGATAGACAAGCTCACATTTCTTGTTGTTAGGTTCCAGACACCTGAGTTTTGCCTTTCCTGTCACTGGCCCAGTTCCTATTGGACACTGGAGGGCTCAGTGTCAGGGCACTGCAGGTTGAGGGAGGGAAGAGAATGAAGTGAAACTCTTCCTGCAGCAAGGCTCTGATATCTCAAGACCCAAAGCCACACTGGGCCCCTGGGAAGAATAAGATAACACTGTGGAAGCTGTTTTCCTCCGTATGGAATTCTCATCACCTCCCTCACAGAACTGTTGTATTACGTTTGATCATGTCTATAAGTCACCCAGAACACTACCTGGCATGTAAGTGCTTTGTAATTACAAATTTTCTTCCACCACTTCTGAGTCTAGGCTTTCCTGTCAGACATGAATTCCCAGGAATGAGGAATATAGAAAGAACACAGGACTGAGAGTTAACAGAATTCACACAAAATACAGGGCTCTGCTACCAACTCATGAGTGAACATAAGCAAATCAATGTAAACATAGGAGGTTGAACTAGGTTAGAGGTTTTCAAACTTAAAAAAAAAATTTTTTTAAAGCAATGGAATCCTGTTTTCCAGGGATAAAAGCACTGAGCTGCAGTGGATGAAGTGGGGCTGGAGTCCTAGAATCCCTCTGACAGGAATCCCGTTACCTCTAAGTAAGCTGAGTTCATGAAGCTTTCACTACCATGGGACTAAGAGCTCCCTGAGGCAGGAGCTGGTTTTCTCTGCCTTCCTACACCACTTCCACACAGGACACAGTTTTGAGTTCTATACACTGTATACAGCACTTAATCCACTCCAACACTTGATTTTGAAACCACCTCTGAAAGTCAGAGATGGTAACTCTGGGGACAGTGACGTAGCTCTGAGGACAGAAAGGACCTTACCGGACAACTTTCGTGCCATTCCGGAGCACCTGCATATCCACAGCATAGGTCCCATCTGCATGGGCCACCAGGTTGAGTTCTGAAAATTCTGCCTGGAAAGTAACAGTAGGGATTAGGAGGGTAGATTTTATGTTATGTGTTTCTATTATAAAAAAAATAAATAAAAATAACAGTAGGGGAATAAATCCACAGTCATGACTTTGCCAAGTCCTCCACATAGCAGCAGCAGCAGCAACAACTTCCCCACCATGAAATATTTTATTTAGTTTTCAAAGCTCACAAACTGATCTCATCTAACTGTCATAGCAACTGTATGAGGCGGGAAGGACAGGAATAATTATCCCTGTTTACCAAAGGAGCAATTAAGTGACATTTCTGGACAAAAAACAAAAAACAAAAAAAACAAACTTATTGTTGGTAATGACAGGAGCAAAACTCAGGTCTTCGGACTCCTGGCCCAGCATCCTTTGTGCTGCCTCTCTGAAAGCAAGAACGTGAACCAGGGCAAACATAACTTCTATCAGTTTCAACATAAAAGCACTAGGTTTTAGTTTAGGCAACTGGGCTTTAGCTCTGCTCTGTCTCCAACTAGTTGCATAAGACGTTAGGCAAGTTACTTGTCCTCTCTGGGAGGATGGTTTCTCTCATGTATAAAATGGGAAAAAATTTTATCAGCCTTGCCTATCTAACAATTTACAAGTATTTTAAGAACTGGATGCAATAATGGATAGTACAGTCTTCTAAAT
The DNA here is from genome assembly GCF_001890085.2 of Hipposideros armiger. NCBI lineage: Eukaryota > Metazoa > Chordata > Mammalia > Chiroptera > Hipposideridae > Hipposideros > Hipposideros armiger. Next base: position 348,140 of record NW_017731446.1, on the reverse strand, counting down.
CACAGCACACTGTGGAAGGGATGATGAGTAACTGCTCTTATTACATAGAAAATACATGTATTGTTTAAGCTGGACATCCCATTTCTACCCAAATGGACCTAATTTCTATTTATCCTGAAGCAAAGAATAGAGGAAGACAAAAATGAGCCTTTCAGGACTTCAGTGCATTAAAACAAGAAGGTGTTCTTTTCTAAGCTGTCTCTGAAGTGTAGCCTCAGGCTCAGAGTAGGCACCACACACCTGAAGGAGACATGTACCAACTCAGCAACACCATGCCACCAATACCATGGAGATGTGGCCAGTGTCCTGGGAAGATATTCCTCTAAGGTTTTCCTCAGCCTGAGAACCCTACAGTGCAAGAGGGCCCTAAGAGCCCCTCTGCAGACACTAGAACCATGAAAAGAAGTCAGGAAAATGGAAAGATGCAGCCTTCAGGACCATGTCCCATAAAGAGAGAAGCCCTGGGGAAAGGGTGGGTTTGCTTCTGTGGAGAGCCTGGAACCCAGGGACAGACACTGTACTCCACTCCGCAGAACTAGGTGGCTCACTCTGGAATGCCAAGGGCGACTGGTGATGACGCAGATGCAGCTCTGGGCTTCAGGCTGATTACCTGTTCCACTTTGATATCATAATCTCCAAGGACTTTTTTGCCCCGAAAGCACTTGGCCCTGGAAAAAGAAAAAAGAAAAAAAACACAAATTAGTTTTGTACAAGTGTTTGAAGTCAGAAATTCACTATCACAAAGATGAGCCTACAGCAGACAGAACCCAGAATAACAGTCAAGAGACCTGGGTTAGAGTTCGAGCCTAACTCTGCTGTTGGATCACCACGATTGACAGCCTCAAGCAAACCACTTTCTCTCCTTTACACTCCACCTATCATCTATAAAACAAATCAAAGAACCTTTTCACTCTCAGGTTTTATAATTTTATGATAACATCCCTGATCTTTTGGCTACCAAAGAAGTCCAGAAGTAGGACTTTCCCTAATGTTATTCCTGGTAAAGACTAGGTCAATCTTTTATAGTTTCCTTATCTTCTCCCATCTCACATTTCACTCTGATTTTCTAGTCAATTTCCACCTTTGGAATTTTACTTTTAAAGAAACTGTTATCATTTTGCCTCTTCATACCCATACTTCCAAAAAGGATTTGATGCCATTAATAATTTAAAATGCAAACATACCCAAAAAACAAGGATAAAAGGACAATTAAAGAATGAGAATGAGTTAATTATACCAGGGGGAAAAAAAGTAGGATGCTGAAGAAAGCTACTATAATTGAACACAAAGCCTATCCTGTTTTTCTGAGCAGTCAAGAAAATGAGTCAAGCTGCTTTACAGTACTTATCTTCCCATTTTGTCATGGGTCTAGAAGAACCTTACATTAATGCATTAATGGCTTGACAACCTCTTGTAAGCAGACTATGTTTATGCTTAAATTTATATATATTCCTACTTTGCCCTTAACCTACCCTCCCCAGCATAAGATTTTATCTGCCCACTTAGGCTGGTTCTCCATTTGTAAAAAGGGCCTTTCCACACTGTACCTGTTAGCTAACTCGGGCTTGCTTTCCCAGTGCTTGAAATTTCAAATTAGCATGTTTCACTGGAGATTTTCTAGAAGTCCCTCTCCAAAATACAGTGATCAATTAACACATTGGGCATCATGTTATAGGAATTGTGTGCTAGCTGCTTTCAAGAACATCTCATTTAATCCTCCTAATAACTTAGGAGATAGGGAGAAAGGTCTTCATTTTTGAGATGAGGAAACCAAGAGTCAGGAGGAAAATGGCATATTCCAGGTCATACGGCAAGTTAGTGAGTCCAATGCCCTTGGCACTGCACAGCACTGTCTCCCTCTGTTGATTCATTCTCTCCATCTTCACGCCCACCATTACAAAAACTGACTTGTCATGTGTGCTGCGTTGCACGTTTTTTTCCCCATTTTCTTTCTTCCACTCAAAAGGGACTTGATGTTGTGAGTACTAGTTCCACTACAAATACTTCCTACTCTGGTTCCTGTGAACTACCCAGGATGAGGCCAGGCTATTTCCTTTCCTCTCTGGGTTCTGGAACAGTCTGTTCTAGGAAGTTGTCATTTGTCCTATCCAAGTCCCTGGCCACCCTTAAATTGCTCCTCAGAGGCACTCAGCCATCCTGGAGCTGGATCACTGAAGTCCATCCCCCACCTCTGCCCTAATTCCTTACTAAGCTTCATCAGTTTGCTTCCAGGACCCTGTTCAACATTCACAGCTCAGCGAGCCCCATGGGCAAGGGGCCTGTAGTATATCCCATCCCTTTAACTACCGTCCCATCTTATTTATGGGTTTAAATAATGGTCTACGCATGGCACTATCACTGCTCTGCAGATCTTGGATTCTGTAGGTCTTTGTCTATGACCATAAAAAGGAGGAACTAGAGTAAATGATACATGAGGTTCCTTTCTTGTGTTAGTAAGATGTGTGTCTACCTTGTTACCAGCAATGCTTTTTGGATGCTTCTTCCTATCTTCCTGTCTCTAAATAGCTCTCCTTCTGTAAGTCTCAGAGACATTAACAATAACTTCTTGTTCTGTATGATGCCTTGTATTTTCAAAGCACATTCCTTACTTATTTGTTCCTTACAACTCTCACGTAGCCAGGACAGATGGTGCTGTCTGTTTGACCAGTGGGGAAACTGAAACCCAGAGCAGTTAAATAATATGCCCAGATCACAGAAAAGTTCCTAAGAATTAAGCTTAAAACAAAGTTTATATCTAGGTGATGACATGCTGCCAAGGTTTTTAATTCACTCATTTATTTTGTGGGTTTTGAACACTAATATTGAAGTATATTTATAGATTCTGGCTGGGCTTATCTGCCACTTCCTGCATCTGCCCATTGACCAAGTTGGCTAATGATACTGTTTTCATGCCTACCCCCACCTCTGCAATTATCTTAATGCCTTTTCCTTAAGGTAATTTGTCCTGTTAGAAATCTTAGTCTGTGTTTCCTGGCTCCAGGTCACTGACCTCTCTTAGCTGAGCCATAATCTTATAGAAAAAGAGCCAAGATGGCAGGCAAATGGGGCATGGAGCCTTCTTCTGAAGAATGAACACATTCTCCCAGCTCCAGGCCCTTGGATATTTTGATTCCAGGTATTTTCATGAAAAATCTTGTAGCTTACAAGCAAATGACAGAAGTACTTCCTGATACTAACAGAGCACTGTTAGGAGGCAGTGTGCTAGAATCCAGAAGGGTTTTGGATTACAGGGCTCTGGAATTACAGTCCAGGTGGAAATTCTAGCGATACCCTTTCGTGGCTATGTGACCTCAGGCAAATGGCTTAAATTAAAAAAAGAAAGAAAAAAAGAAGTATGTCATATAGTTAAACCCATCAACCATCTTCAAAAGTACATAAAAGAATAAAATGAAGAATAAGTTTCTCCTTTCCCATTCCTCTCATCACATATGCTCCCCGTTATCAGTTGCAAGCATATCCTTCCAGTGTAGGAAAATGTGTACATATATTTGCATACATATATGCAAACAGGCATATGGCATCATGCTTACATAAACTCTTCTTTTTGAACTTTGATTTTTATTGCACTTAAAAATACATCTTAGGACAGCTGGATAGCTTAGTTGGTTAGAGCGTATGCTTTTAACAACAAGGTGCCTGTTTGTCTCCCTCATGGGATGGTGGGCTGCGCCCCCTGCAACTCGATTGAAAACGGCGACTGGACTTGGAGCTGAGCAGCACCCTCCACAACTAAGATTGAAGGACAACAACTTGACTTGGAGTTGATGGGTCCTGGAAGGGACACATTGTTCCCCAATAAAGTTTAAGAAAAAACAATACGTCTTAGTGATATGCTTTCAGCACGTATTTATGGACCTCTTTCTTAATACTTATAGTTCCATTTGAAGGCCATACAGTAACTTAACCAATATTTATTGGTGAGCATTTAGATTTTCAGTTTTTGGGTTGTTTTTGCTATTACAAAACAGTGCTACAATGATTTACATTTAAGAATATATCCATAGGATAAATAATTTATTTTTTTTAGCTTTACTGAGATATAATTTACAAATAAAATTGTATATTTTTAAAGTGTACACCATGATTTGACATACATATACTTTGTGAAATGGGATTATCATAATAAGGTTAATTAACACATCCATCACCTCACATAGTTGCCATTTGTGTGTGTGTGTGTGTGTGTGTGTTGAGAGTGCTTAAGATTTACTCAAATAAATTTCAAGTATACAATAGAGTATTATTAACTATAGTCACCATTTGTACATGAGAAGGACAAATAATTTATTGCAAAATTGCTATTGCAAAGAATAGATACAGTTATAGTTGCCACTGTTAGTGCCACACTGCCCCCACCCAAGAAAAATTATACCATTCCAGTGTTTAAAAGTTCTAGAAAGTAATTTCACCTCCCTTAGTCCCCCCCCCCCGCCACACACACACACAGTCCTTTGCATAAGCTAGGCACAAGAAAGATGCTCAGTAAGGTCTTTCTGACTGGCAGTCTTGTCAAATCAATCCAAATCCACCCCCTTGTGCTCAATCCTAAACAGAACCCAAGATGTACATCCTTGAAGCACAGACTAAAAATATCTATAGTGCCTGTGTTGTCAATTTCCCCCCATTGTAACATTTTCTTAACAAGCCTAGCAGCTGAGGATCTATGAGAGTTTAATGGCTTTCAGCTTCCTTGATGGACCATCTCCCCTTATTGCTGAAACGAGTAGAGGTTTCTAGATTTAACTCTTCTTCTTACTGAATACCCTCACCAATTCTCATCCACCAGCCAACTAGGGCTCATTAGGCTAAGGAACAAGATTTCAGAGACTTCTCTGCTAAAGCCACCTCCAAACTTGGCCCAACGTAGGCAAGCCCAGCTTCAATACCCCTCTTTTATGCATGGGCTAATGGAGAAAAGTCTATAAAGAAGAGGAGCCAGGAGAGCTGAGTTCAGGCTTAGTCCCACCACTTCTTAGCTCTGTGATTTTGGGCAAGTAACTGCCTCTCTGGGAGCCTCAGTTTTCTCATATATAAAACAGAATTAATAATAACAGCAAATGTTCACTATGTAACAACCACTATTTTAAGTGTTTTATGTATTTTACCTCATTTAATAGTACCCGACTCAGGTTGTTGTGAAGACTTAATGAGGCCAGATGAGAATAACTGACATTAAAGTGTTGGAAACTCTGAAATGCTATGCAAATATGAAGTACCATTAGCAAAATGTAACAAACATTTATGTACCACATATTATTGCTGTTTTACTATTACCACAGCCAACATGGCTTCTTCCTCCTCTTTTGAATTTTCATTCCATTTATTGTCTGTTCATATTTGGCTCATAACATCATCATCTGATACCACCTTTTAAACTCAGTTGTCTAATAATCTGTGACACCCCTCTCCTACCCCTAGCCTCAGACCACTATGTAATAATGCTTCAAAGCAAGGAGCATCCATATGCGAGCCCTGGATTTTCCAGAACATTTTGGATTTTAAATATTGATTACCGTATTTTGCCATGTATAATGCTCACTTTTTTGTCTAAATTTGTGAGAGCAGTACTAATTCTGTATCTATATAAATGTTTTTAATTCTTTTATTTATGCTTATGAGTTAAAACTGTAACTCTAGAAATCAATAACAATATCCGTATGCAAAATAATACCCTGGAATACGATAATTGGTTTTGTTAAACTTACGATGAACTTGCAATGGCGAAGAGTTCTTGGCCTTCTATGATGCGTCAATATTATTACCAGTACATAAAATTTCTTGTACCTTGTATCTGTTCTTATGTTTTGTAACTATTTGCTATATATGATTTCTTGTACCATAATATGTTAAAAAATAAATGCTAAAATTCCTTTATAATACAAAAAAACCCCCAAGTACCTAAATGTAAACAAATAAAAATTTGAATTAAAAAATTAAAACAAAAGATTTTTTTCCCCTGTAGGTTTGGGCCAGTAATATGGGTGTGCATTATACATGGCAAAATAAGGTATATCTTGTTATCAAGTTATATGCTCTGAGCTAAGGCCTGTACAAATATAATCATTGTATCTATAAATTTCCAACTCCTTCACTGAGCTGTGTGCTTAGTAAATTCACAATCAGGGCTTGCTTATTGACTGGAGATATCAGGAGTGATGGTTTTGGCTGGACAAATGTAGAAAATGAGAAGAGGCCACCCCCAGGACTGAGTAATCTGGGTCTGTCTCTGTAAGCCCAGCCATCTTCTCTCTTCCCACATGTACACATCCCAGGATGTCATGCCCTTTCTTCCCTATCCTTCCCTATATGAAAATTTGTTCTCAATCCCATCCAACTGGAGCTAAAGAACTTAAAACAGCCTAGAGTGTAAATCCTCCCTAGATGACTGAGGTTTGCACAAGGATAAAAACTTCAAGCTAGAAGATGAAAGCACTAATAATACACTCCAGAAGGCACTTAGGAAGGAAAAGGCTTTCCTCGAGCTCTGGAACCTCGCACACCGTAAAAACTCAGCGCTGGCCTGGACATTTACCTTTAACAAGCTGCTTAGTTTCTGGCTCTCGCGGTCTCTAACTCAAGCCTTGTTCCTACAGCCAAGCATCTCTAAGCATCAAGAAGTTAGGAAATAAACTGGAAATAGAGGGTACTTATTTCTCACCCTACATCAAAGGGTAAAATCAGGCCTACTGGTCTTAAAATTTGTGAGCGCCTGCCGCCACCTACTGGCAAGATGTGTACTGCAAACACGCGGCAGTCCCAACTCACCTACCCCCTTAGCCAGCTGACTAGCCAGATTCCACTGGCCCAGGGACATCCCCCCAGGCACTTAATTGCTGCTCTGACAAGACATGGCTGAAAATTAATGGTTTCTTCTAAAAAGTGTGTATCTACACACTCCAAGCTAGGTAGTTGGCTTTTTTCAATCTGTAGAAAAAGAGGCTGTGTTTGTCAGTAAAGACAATTTATCGAGCATTCAGTGGTATGTACTGCAAATGTAAAAATGCATTAGTAGTTGTGAAGTAGAGGAAGCATTGTCTAGAAAAGGAGACCAATATCTATCTATATAGGTAGTTGCTAAGGTCTCTTTCAACTCTTAACACTTTATAACTAGTATTCACATTTGCAACTTTCAATCTTTTCCTTTAAAAAACGTTTAAAGTACACAATTAAAACAAACCAAAAAAAGTGTCTAATCATATTGTTTTGTACACCTGCAACTAATATAATTAATTAAAGTTTCGTATAGTTCAGAAAGACATACAGTGAAAAGTAAGTGTCTTCTACCTTCAAGAAGCTCACAGTTTAGTGGAAAGCTGAAGCATAAATACAAGATCATAATATGGAGTATAAGTTGTAGCAGGAGTATAAACAAGGGACTGTGGGAACCCAAAGGAGGGAGTTCTCTCTGCCTGGAGAAGTCTGGGAAGGCTGAGTCTTTAAAAATGAGTAGGAATCCGCCACATAAGCAGAATTGTAAACGGGATCAAATATATGGTGATGGAAGGAGAACTGACTCTGGGTGGTGAACACACAGTGTGATATACAGATGATGTATTACAGAATTGTACACCTGAAACTTATGTAACTTTACTAACCATTGTCACCCCAATAAAAAATTTTTTTAAAAAAGCAAGATGACTGCAAAGGCACAGAGGATGTCTGTGCACAGAGCACTGCACAGGCCAGCTGACCGTAGGGAAGGGCACTGTGGGCTGAGCAGTGAGAGCTGAGTCTCCTGCGAAAGAGAAGAGACAGATTGGCAAAAAGCTTCAAATGTCAGGCTAAGTAGCTGAAACGTAATGGCTAGCCTCCAAAACATTTTTTTAAAAACTTCTTATTATAGAAAACCCTATCTTCAATAGTTATCAACATTTTGCTGATCCTTTCCATCTATCACCCTCAACTACTATTGTTGGGATTACTGTTTGAGTGTTTTAAAGCAAATCCCAAATATCAAGTCATTTCTCCTATAAAATTTTAAGTATTATCTCTAACTGATAATGACAAAATTTTTTTACTGTGGTAAAACATATATAACAAAATTTGCCATTTTAACCCTTTTTAAGCACACAGTTCAGTGGCATTAAGTATATTCACAATGTGTGCAACCATCATCTTTATTTCTAAACCATCTTCAACATCCCAAACAGAAACTCTGGAGTCACTAAGCAATAACTGCTTTCCTCTCTCCTTTCAGTCCCTGGTAACCTCTGATTTACTATCTTTCTATCAATTTGCCTACTCTAGAGTAATGAATTTTTATAGTTAATTTATTATTATTTAATAATTAATAATAATTTTAAACAACTTTACTGAGTCTACACATGCATACCTTGTCTTACTGTGCTTTGCAAATATTGTGTTTTCATTAACATCGAGGCAAAACCCTCCACCAGCAAAAAGGTTATGACTCAATGAGGGCTCAGATGATGGTTGGCAATTTTAGTAATGAAGTATTTTAAAATTAAGGTGTGCATGGTTTTGTTTTAAACATAATACTATCACACACTTAGACTATAGTACAATGTAAACATAACTTTCATAAACACAGGGAAACTAAAAAAATTTGTGTGACTTGCTTTATTGCAATATTCGTTTTAGTACAGTGATCTGGAACTGAACCTGCAATATTTCCTGTATACCTGTATTCAAGTTTTCCCAATTGTCTCCAAAAATACTGTGAAAGATTTTAAGCAGAGACGTGACATGCTCAGATGTGCCTAAGCTCTGATAGAACACTTTGTCTGGAATGCCAAAGAGACTGGAGGGAGCAAGCCAGGGCTCCAGATCATTTGGGAAGCTGGTGCAGTAACTAGACTTCAGGACTTGCTGGTACACGGCAAACCAACAGCTACTGAACAGCACTTATCTGGCAACTCAACTGATCATTTGATTGATTAAGCCTAGAAGCTTAGAATCTAGCTGGGTAATGACAGTGATAATAAAAAAATAGGATTTAGTGAAGTGATATAAAGTGGTATAGGATGGGATGGCCAAGTGGCTCAGTTGGTTAAGAGCTCGCTCAAGATTGCGAGCTCTGAGCAACAGCAGTTCAATTCCTGGCCCGAGCTGAGCTGCCAACAGGTGGCAGGATGGCTCAGCTAAAAAAATTTTAAAAATAAAGTGGTATAGGATTCCTACTACAGATGTTCTGGAACACAGACATAAATGAGAATTAAGATAGTCAGGCAGGACCTTACATTGGTAAAGGGGTTCTTAACTCAAATTTGGACTTGTTATCTAGTTCATGAACCATAAAACTTTATTTCAGTACATGGAGAAATTCTGTTATGGACAATTGGTTTAGGAATAAAAAACAAAGAAAAGGAAGAAGTGAACATTTTTCTGGATAAAGGCAATGTTCTGTGGCTGGTCCTTGATATTATTAATTCAGTGATTAAGTTGTTAAATCAAATGCTCTGCAACTAAGCAACTAAGGCACTTCTTAGATAGAAAGCAAGCTGCATGGTGTCTTAGTTAGCATTCATATAAATGATCTGGAAGAGTGTGCATGGGGAAATTGCCAAGTTTGCAGATGGCATTCGGCTCCTCCAGGGATTAAAATGCCAAGCTGATTAGGGATAAACTGAAAGACGACGTGGACGTGGGCAGAAAAGTGGCAGAAGAGTTTTAATGTGACTAAGTATAAGAAAACATTCAGGGGAAATGATCTTATCAGAGGATCATGAGTGTTCGACTACAATCCAAGAAAGGAACTTGAAATGACAGAAAATTGTTTTCTTAAGACATCAGTCCTGTGAGATGTCACAGACAAAACACAAAAAGATTGAGAGTGAAAGGTGGAAAAATGTTGGTTATCATCAGAAAGTTTATTGGAAACCCAGCATTAAAAGGGGTTTCTTAGGGCCGGCCGAGTGGCGCGATGGTTAAGAACTGGCTTGGGATGCCAGGGGGCCCCGGTTCGGATTCCACATATGAGGGCCAGTGACACTGCCCTCCACAGCTAAGATGCTGAACAACAGCTCAACCTGGAGCTGGGCTGTTGTGAGTTGCCTGCGACAGCATAGGCTGCAGCCCGTGGCAGTGGGTTGCCATGGGCTACCGTATGTAGCCGGCAGCCAGCGTGAGCGGCTGGCAGCCGCAGTGAGCGGCCGTCCAGAAGCCGGCGACTGATGTGCCTCGCCTGGGAAGAGTGCAATGATGGTGCCAACTTGGGCCAGTGAAGCAACGTCCTCCACAACTAGACTGAAGAACAAAACGACAGCAACTTGTCTGTTCCCCTTCCCCCAATTCCCTTGTCTGTTCCCCTTCCCCCAATTCCCCAATAAAAATCTTTAAAAAAAAAGGGGGGGTTTCTTACACTCTCACCTCATCTTATATAAGCCTTAGTACTTCTATACTGTACTTGTGATACTGAGTATCAGGTCCATTTATCTAAACACAAATGACATGATGAAAGTGGAAATGGCCCAGAGCAAACACAGAACAAAATGAAAAGGCAGTGATTTTAGGAAAGGCTGAAATAATGAGTCTTTTTCAGTCTGTAAAGGTAAAAATCCAAGAGGAACAGAAGGTTATGACGGAGGGAAAGAGAGCACTGAGTGACTATTCCTACATCATTCATCCCTGATAATCAAATTAATCTCACAGTATTTCATGCCGTACAGGAATGTCATCTCAATGTTACTGGTTTTACAGGGAAATGAGGCTCAGATAAATCAAGTGATTTGCTTAACAGTAGCAGTTAGTAGGTGGCAGGGCTAGATAGTAAAATTAAATTTCAGCGCTTCTGATGATCGAGTTTAGATATCATACTTCTTTAGATAGGGACTGTGCTCTATTCATTTTTATATTCCCAATGTTTGGCAAATAGTAGATGCTGCGGAAATGTTTATGGAGTTATTAAAATGAATACAGCTAGACATTTGAAGTTTAATATCAGAGAGGGCAACCATGCTCAATCTGATAGAGTCCTGGGCTTATACTCATAGATCTATGAGGATACCAGCTCAGTCCTTCTCCAGAGTTTATCAAGTTCCCTCAAGTGTTCTACAGGAAGGTTTCAACAGCCTTAGGTGGCAGATGAGACTTCTTAAGAAAAACAGCAGTCTCAACGCTCTGAAAATGACTCATTTCTGAGTAAGCACCCCAGATGTGACTTTAGTTGGGAACAGCAAATCACTTTTTTCTGAGCAGATTTTCTGATGATCTCTATTTTGGGGAATAATTAAATGATGCAGTATCACAAGATGACAAAATTATCAAATACAGAAAAAAGAATCCTGTAGCTCAGGAGAACACATGATGGAAAGACTGGATGCATTTGTCTGTAATTATAGTGGAACTACAGAACAGAATGTTTTGCAGTCACGGGACAGATTCTCTTTCCATGACTGGCTTATCAAATTAAATCAGGCTGATTTGATATCGGAGCAAAGTGGGTAAGTTATAAAGTTTGCTTTGGAGAAACATCGAGCAAATATAATTTTCAAAAGATATGGAATTATTTTGTGCCAGATAAATAGGGGTCCTGGCACTGACAAATCTCCAAGCTTAACTCCACTGTAGGGTAATCATACCCACAATTACCACTACCATCGAAGCTGCACATCTCCATCCAGCAGTCTAGACAGAAAGAAATGTCCTCTATGATCTGGCCCTACCATTTATTTCAAGCTTATCTCCCACTATTTTCCTCCTGCAAGACTTCTGCAGAGTCTTTGTATGAATTAGAAAAAGGCACCCCCCCTTCCTCCAGCTGGACCCACTCCTGAACCAGGGTACTTGGCTTGGCCAGCAGAATGTGGGGCTGTGTTTCACCCCCACTGTCTCCTCAGTCAATGCCCTTATGCAGTGAACAACCTATGGAAGCACATGCAGGAACTCCATCCTATTAATGCTCTTCAAACACTAAATGGTGCTATGACATCAATCTACCATTCAGACACTGTTTCCCAACTACCTCTTGTCAAACTAATGCCTCTGTGCATTGGTCCACTTAGAAATCACCCCTTTCTTACAATAGCCAAGATATGGAAACAACCTAAATACCTGTCGATGGACAAATGGATAAAGAAAATGTGATATATGCATACAGTAGAATATTACTCAGCCTTAAAAAAGGGAATCCTACCATTTGCAACAACATCGATGTACCTGGAGGACATGATGCTAAAGTGAAATGAGCCAGATACAGAAAGATCAATACTACATGATATCACTTATATGTGGAATCTAAAATAACCAAACTTAGAAGCAGAGAATAGAATGGTGGTTGCTAGGGTCTGGGGGAAGAGGAAATGAGGAATGTTGGTCAAAGAGTACAAGTTTCAGTTATGCAAGATGAATGAGTTTTAGAGATCTAATGTATAGCACGGTGACGATAGTTAAGAATACTGTATTGTATACTTGAAATTTGCCAAGAGTTCTCAGCACAAAAATTTGCTAAGTGTTTGCACCACACACACACACACACACACACACACACACACAAAAGGGTAATCTCAAAGGCTTTTTATGCATCTATTGAGGTCATATTGTTTTTATTACAGTTGCTGGTGTGGTGAATTATACTGATTGATATTCAAATGTCATATGAAACTTGAGTTCCTGGGATGAATCCCATTGGGTCATGATGCATGATCCTTTTTATATATCATGAGATTCAACTTGCTAAAATGCTGTTAAAAATTATTGCATCTACATTATGTTGTTTTGTACACCTGAAACTAATAATAAAATTAAATTTAAAACATTGTTGCATCTATGTTTATTGGGGACTTTGGCTTGTGGTTTTCTTTTCTTGCAGTGTCTGTCTGGTTTGGTGTCAGAGTAATAATGCTGGGCTAATGGAATGTGTTGGGAAGTAAGAGTTTTTTGTGGACTTGTATTATCTCTACCACAAATGTTTGGGAGAATTCACCTGTGAAGCAATCATAGATTTTCTGCTTTTCTTGCATTTTCTTTTCTGGTACAAATTTTATGAATTATTTTAGCACGTATCCTAAAGCTTATTAAAGAGCACTTGAAAAGTAATATTTTTGAAAAAGAAAAAGAAAAGGAATCACCTCTCTCCTCACTGAGGTCCAAAACAAATTCTACCTCCTTTATAAAATCTTCCCTCCTGCAGTGGTTTCTCCTTCCTCTGAAAGCTTAGCCTGAAACTCATTAATTTGTCACTGTAAGTAGACAGTTTAGTCTCATCCACTGATTTCTCATGTATGTGTGCCTCTTCCTCCCTATAGTATCAGAAGCCTCCTGAGGTACACACTGTTTTACACTTCCTTCCTAGTCCCCAACCACTCACCCTCACACAAAGCATACCTAGGATAGTTAATTTTATATGTTAACTTAACAGGGCAATGGGTGTCCAAATATTTGGCTAAACATTATTCTGGGTATGTCTGTGAAGGTGTTTTCTGGATGAGATTAACATTTGAATCAGACTAAGTACAAGTAGGTTGCTCTTCCCAAAGTGAGTGAGTCTTTTCCAATCCACTGAAGGCCTGAATAGAACAAAAAGGTGGAGTAAGGAAGAACTGACTCTCTCTGCCTGACTCCTTGAGCTGGGACATCTGTCTTCTCCCACCTTTGTATTTGGACTGAAACTTACGCCATCAGCTCTCCTGGGTCTCCAGTTTGCTGACAGATCTTGAGTCTTCTCAGCAACCTCCACTACTGTAATTTCTTATAATAAACCTTTCTTGCTCTTTCTATATATATCTATATTCTTTCTATCTCCCTCTCTATTGTTATAGATAGATAGATAGATAGATAGATAGATAGATAGATAGATAGATAGATAGATATCCTTGGGCTGCTATAACAATATACTATAGACTGGGTGCTTAAACAACAAACACTTATTTCTCACAGCTCTAGTCTGGGAAGTCCAGATCAAGGTATCAGCCTAAATAGTTCTTGGTAAGACCCTCTTCCTGGCTTGCAGAGAGCCACCTTCTTGCTGTGTTCTCACATGGTGGAGAGAGAGAAAGCTCTGGTCTCTCTTTTTCATAAAAGGTCACCAATCCCATCATGGTGGCCCCACCCTCATGAACTCATCTAAGCCTAATTACTACCTCCCAAAGGCCTCACCTCCAAATACCACCACCACATTGGGAATTTGAGCTTCAACATATGAATTTGGGGGTGGGGGACTGGAGACACAAACATTCAGCCCAACACAACACCCTTAATAAAAACTTATTGCTTAATTCCTGGTAGAGAACAACCACCCACCTGGAAATTGAGGGAACAAGGAGCCATAATACATCAGACGGTATCACACAAGAATACACAATACTGTATGTTCATCAAATGCCAAAACAAACAGCCATTTACACCTTTCAGCTACAGTATATATTCCCTGAATCAAAAAGAAAAAGAGTACCTTCCCCACATGTTACAGAGAAACAAGTTATTCAAGCCAACTCAGAAACTTTGCATTTTAATCAATTGCTGAGTGGCATGGCATAGTGGAAAAAGCATTTTAGAGCCAGACTAACCTGGGTTTACAACTCAGGTCCTCAACTTACTTCCTGAACTTGGGCTCTTTACTTCTCTGTATCTTCATCTATAATATAATGATAATACCTATTTCTAATGTTTGTTAGATTTAAATGACTCAGCCTTTAATGTAGTCCTCAAACACACTAAACTTACCATTTATTTTGAGCTTTTGCACTTGCTGCCAGATATATCCTTCCCCCAGATCTTTGCACTATTTGAGTCTCAGCTCACACGTTACCTCCTCAGTGATGTTTTTTCTGACTACCTGAGCTAATGTAGTCCCCTCTCCTCCCAGTCATTTTCTCTGTTATCTTCATAGACATTATCTTTAAGGTTTCCTTGACTATTTATTGTCCATTCCCCCAACTCAAATGTAAGTTCCATGACAGTAGGGACCTTGCTGTCATGCTGACTGCTGTAGCAATCCTATGCCCAGCTCTATTACAATGCCTGGTACATGTTAAGTGCCTCAAAATATATGTTAATCAAATAAATGAGTATGTGAAATATCTAGGACAGCACCCATCCACATATTTTAGGTCTTTTTCTCCCCCTTTTTTTATGTAAAAATCACTGGATTAAATAACATGCCTATGGGAGTCCTTTGAAATGAAAAGCAATTCAACAAAATGGGTTCATTGTTGAAATGTGTTCGGGCATTTATAAATTAGACAGAAATATGGTCATTTATTCCAATATGTGATGAGACCATGCTCTTTCTTAATGTTGTATTTTAGGCACAAATCAACATACCGGTTATTGAAATGTTTATAGATTTTACTCTCATCTGAGACATTAATAACATTCCCTTAGCCATCTAAGAGGGGGAAATTTTGCTTAGAGGCCTTTTATTTTTGAGGAAACAGGCCCAGAGAGAGAAAATATTTGACTAGGTCAAGGTCAAACACCTAGTTAGAGGCAGACCATATTCCCTTTCCATTCTACATGCTACCTCCTTAGAGCAGAGAAGGAAAATCTCCCCAAAATAGAAAGAAGACCGCTAGAATTCAACAGATTCCTAAATGATATTATAGGATGGGAAACTGAGGACCTGATTTGCATTCAGAATGCTTGTGAGATCAAGTATGATAAAGAATATAAACAGCTAAACATTATGGAAGTATACAAAAGTTTTATTTATTTTTATCACTTTACTGATGTATTGATTCTGTTTGTGATACTGTAGTACCAGAGCAGGTTCAGCAAATTGCTGGAAGGAAATTAAAAAAGAGTTCTCTCCTCATTCTATTTGCAAAGGAGACTTGACCCTCTTTTCCTGGTCCAAGTGCAAACTGCCAATGGCTGGTATTACCAGCCTACTCACCGCCATGGCGCTTCAGAAACATCCTTGTACCTCAAGGCAATAACACTATGGATTTCCAAATCGAAACCCAGGTGGCACATTCCATTCTACAATTTTCCACCTGGCACCAATTCAGGGGGAGAGATTATTCACCAGAACAGGCACTAATGACTGAATTTTGGCAGGCTGGGAGAACTGGCACTGTCCTGGAAGAGACATGCCACAGGTTCCCAGATGCACTCAAGCTTAGCAACATGGAACCACACATACTCTAAATAGAGAAATGGACCTTAGATACTATCCTCTCACTTTTACAAGTGAAGAAACTGAGGTTTAAAGAGGAAAATGGTCTAAGATCATATGGTGGGCACACTGATTTTTCTCAATCCAATGCTTTTTTCATTACACCAACGTTAGTCCAGAATGGATCTGGATAGAAGTCCATGCCTTAATATAGAAGTGAAAAGATATATGGTGCTGTTCTGACTCTCCTCCTCACTGAATTTGTCCATCCTTTCAGCCACCTCTATTTATTCATTCAAATGCTCCTCACATTCAACAAGCCCAAAAGAATAGTTTAAAAAACCATCCTAAACTGATTTACCTGAAAATCCAGTTCATTTTATACTTAGTGTTTAGATACATTCTTTTGAAAAGGAGTCTATTATTCAGTGCTGTTATAAGAAAATGTTCTCTATAATTATAATCTTTTAAATTATCCTCATCATTTACTCATTCAACAGATTCATTAGATTAAGTACCTACTATTTGTCCAGCAGCATGCAAAGCATGGTGGGGGGGCAGGGGGTGCCCAATGTTGGGAGGTGGGGGAAGAAAACACTTTGTTCCAGCTCTGGCACAAAGAAGAATAAAAATAAATTAGTGTTAACAGAAGTATAGCAAATTATTAATCCCAGAGTCCAAGCACCAGAATTATATTAACTACAGTAAAACTAAAAATAGCTAATATTTATTCAGTACTTAGTAAACACTAGTTACTGTGCTGACTTTACACACCTTATTCCAATGAATCCTCACATCAATCATGTAAGGGAGGTAGCACTATCTCATAATATTACAGATAAGATAGATACATAGGTCAGATAATCTTAAAACTAAGGTGCAGAGAAATTAACTTGTTCAAGGTCATTCAACTGATGAGTGGTGGATTCAGGATTCAAGACCACACAACCTGACTCTAGAGCAGATCTTATTAACCACTTCACACTACTTCTAAAATATGGAATTATTCAAAAAGAATTTTAAAAGATGATTCTTTTTTTAAATCTCACAATTGACTAATAATTTCCTAAAATATCACTTTTATGCATGCTTCTCTATTTTATTTTACTTTTACATTAAATAAAACTTTATAATAAAAAACAATTGAGGGCCAGCTGAGTGGCGCGTTGATTAAGAGCTGGCTTGGGACGCCAGAGGGCCCTGGTTCGGATCCCATATATGAGGGCCAGTGACACTGCCCTCTACAGCTAAGATGCTGAACAACAGCTCAACCTGGAGCTGGGCTGCCTTGAGTCGCCGGCAACGGCGTAGGCTGCAGCCCCTGCTGCAGTGGGTTGCCATGGGCTACGGTGTGTAGCCAGCAGCCGTAGTGAGCGGCCATCCAGAAGCCAGCGACTGATTTACCTCACCCGGGAAGAGCACAATGATGGTGCTAATTTGGGCCAGTGAAGCAATGTCCTCCACAACTAGACTGAAGAACAAAAAGGACAGCAACTTGTCTGTCCCCCTTCCCCCAATTCCCTAGCACTGTTCCCATTCCCCAATTCCCCAATAAAAATCTTTAAAAAAAAAAACAATTGAGCATAATTTCTATTACTATTTTAAAATGTCTTCCTAGGAAGTATGGCTTTGTTGATGTAAGAAACATCCAAACCTGTAGAGAATTTTATAAAGGTTTATTGTAGCCATACTGACATTACCCAGAAGCAAGACCTCAGGTGCTCCAGAGAATGACAGTTTTGCAGTTTCTTTTATACATTTGGAATTAAAGAGGGAACATAAGGAAGATTTCATGAAGGTGGGAGAAAGAAAGGTAAAGAACAGTTAGTTAAAAAGGTTAGGTTCTTCTTTGAGGGTGGCTATGCCTTCAAAGGGTCTGGAAAAGAGGATCAGTTCTGGCACTTCAAAGGTGTGTTAACCTAGATGCACAAGAACAATGAACAGGATGGCTTAAAACCTTTCACTAGAGGAGTTATAAGCCTGGGGCCTGACTATCCACCATGACCTGCCCAGTTAGGAATTTATAATCAGATCACCCTGTGAGGTTCCTTTTTGTAGAACTTCTTTTTTCTGCCACTGAACTTGTACATCCCCCATCTTTAATTCACAACTTTTGTAACAAAAATACAGCTTTAGAAATGGGTACTAATATAAAACAGTAAAGACAACTAATGCCTTTAGATACAATTTGGTAACTTTCTCACTAATAATCAACCAGTATAAATATTAATCCTCTCCTTTTTTCCCCACAGTGGCTTTCAAGAGAAGTATCTTTTCTTCACTAGGCTTCTAAATAACTCTCCAACTCTTTAAATTAAAGTTTTCAGTTTCTTTTTAGTTAAGACATATATACTTTAAAAATTCCTTTATTTCTTTTATCATACTTTACATGATAAAACATCTCTTTAAAATTATTTGTGTTCAATGGGGATTTGTTGTCTGATGGATATAGAGATTCAGTTTTGCAAAATTAAAAACGTTCTGGAGATTAGTTGCACAACAATGTGAATGTGCTTGGCACTACTGAATTGTACCTTTGAAATTGTTAAAAATGGTAAATTTTATGTTATATTTTACCACAATTAAAAAAAACTCCTTGTGCTGTTTTAGAGTTAGGATATTTAAACATCAAAGATATTGTTAATTTAGAACAAATAAGGCCCCAAACATTCTATATATGTGATTTTCTGTTTGTACTATAGTACAGAGAAAGGAGTAATCATTCTGATTATAGGGTGAATGGGAGAAATTTTGCGTAGCTTAAGAATTCATCTGAATTTCATTTTCTTCATATGTAAATGAGGTAATTCAACCATATGGTTTCTAAAGGCATTTTCAGGCTCTGACAGTTTTAAAGAGTAGGGTTTCAATATGTGATGTGCAAAGGGCATTTCAAGTAGAGAAGTGGCTTAAATAAAAATATTGCAGTATGAAAGTGTAATTCACAAAGCCCTGTCAAGTGGTGGTGCAGTTATGGTATAATATATGCATATAGCAGAGAAGAAGTGACAGGGCAGTGGGGATGGATAAGGCTAAAAGGTATGACGGAGCTGCTTCCTTGCTTCCTCCAGGTGAGAGGCTCTGAAGACCTGTGAAGCCAATAATATAAACTTTGGGAACTAATGAAACAGAAACCTTGATAGTATTCTTGAAAAGAGACTTCTACTTAAATGTTATTTCCCAGGTTCTAGATTCTGTACTTTGGGGGCTTTCTAAGATAAAGCTTAAATCCTGAGAACAAGAGTAGTTTCCCCTTTTGTGTCAACACTTCTGGTACATGGCTATATTTCTTGAATGGCTTAAAGACTTACTAGTCTGTTTCTCCATCATTCATGTGTAGGAAACTTGAAACTAGGCCATCAAATCCCACCTCCCACCCCAATGCAAGAATCTACAATATTCATAACAAGGGGTCATCAGAAAAATTATTTTTCAAGGGAGTGTGTGTGTGTGTTCCAGTTTCAGACAGCTGGTTTTTAAACTGGGCCAAAATTTGCTGTCTTGAAGTCTGCTGTCTGGTTTTGGCTCTGCCCACATTAAACCAGTCTGCTCCTTTTCGTTTGTCTGCCCTGTGATAAACAATGAGCAGGCCCCCTTGAGACTTCACTTCTACGAGCTGCACTGCCTCTACCCTGTTAAACAGTCTCTCTGCCTGAAGCCTCCTCTTTGAAAAAAATGTTCTGTTTATGTTTTTAGGGCATGACGACCAGAAACTTAATGAAATTCTTCTGTATTCTTAGAACAAACCTGAGTAAAGCAGCAAGTAATGGAAGTTGCACAAATCTGAGACTTTATTCAGTGTCACTTTTTCTTGGAAAACTACCACTTAGAGAAAATATGATCTTGGAGAAATGCACATCTTTATTTCTTTAAAGTTATGAATTTTAATCAGATGCAGCAGAATCTGTCTAAGTTTTTGCCATCACTTTATATCATGCCTTACTGTGGAAAAAATAAACTTAACTACTTACAATCCTCAAGCAGCTATACATCTTTCCCCAAATTTAAGTTCATTATTTATCTAAATGAAGAAAGATTTTAAGCATAAAGGAACATTCAAAGAATGACATAACAAATATCTATTTATCCACCACCCAGCTTTGTCAAATCTTGATATTTTCCTAAAATTTCTTCAGATTTTTTTTAAAGAAATACAACATTAATAAACACTGTTGAAATTTCTTGCACATTCCCTCCCAGTCTCTTCTACCCAGGGATAAGAATCCTGAATTAATGGTTATTATCTTCATATATATATATATATTTATATAGTTTTATTATATGTGTATGTATCCGTAAACTACCTGTAGTACTTTCTTGCTTGTTGGGGGCATTATATAAGTGGTATTATTCTATATCTAGCTGCCTTTTTCTATCGAGAACATAGGCTGAGAGACACAACTTTCTTGTGTCCGTGTATTAGAGATTTTTTTTCTATCCACTATTTCATTGAATGTCCCAGTCTCACTGTGGGTCTCAGTTTTAATGCCTGCCTTGTGATGACTTGAGTCTTTATCTCCTGTTCCTGTGTGGGTGTTAAAATCCAAGTCCCAAGGTTATTACCAAAACAGATATCCCAAGAGGCTTTATACAACATCATCTCATAGACTTGCTAGTCAGTCTTCATTTTCAGCCTCTGGGGCGGGGGGGGGGGGTGCCTTTTACTTTCTTGAAAGCTCAGTTATGTACTTTAAAGAATGTTTTTCTTTTCTATTCAGAGCTGTTGTGAGTTTAATGGTGGAGGATTTTCAGGTTATTGAGTTCAAATTACTATTGGAAACAGAAGTGAAATTGTTTTCTTTTTCTAAGCTTTAGTTAAGAAGCTCAAAAGCATATTTCAAATCAACAAACATTTACCGGTCACTTACTGTGATGATTAATTTTATGTGTCAACTTGGCTAGGCTATGGTGCCCTGTTACTTGGTCAAACACTAGTCTAGATGTTGCTGTGAAGGTATTTTATAGATGTGATTAATATCTACAATCAGTTGACTTTAAGGGAGATTATCCTTGATAATGTATGTGGGTCTCATCTAATCAGTTGAAGGCCTTAAAAGCAAAAAAATGAGGTTTCCCAGGGAAGAAAGACACTGTCTCAAGACTAACAGAAATCCTGCCTGAATGGATTTTCAGCCTGCTGGCCTGCCCTACAGATTTCAGACTCAGGTTTGCAATACCAACTCTTTCCCGAGTTCCTAGTCTGTGGCCTGTCCTACAGATTTTAGATGTGCCAGTCTCTGTAATCATGTAAGCCAATTCCTTAAAATATATCTATATATCTCCTATTGGTTCTGTTTCTCTGGAGAACCCTAATTGATACACTTACTATGAATGAGGCCCTGTGATGGACAAAAAGATGAGTAAGAATCAATCTCTTTCCATGCCCTCGCAGAATCAATTTGTAGTCTAGTGGCAGATAAACAGTTACAAAAAACGATTATAGGGGGCCGACCGAGTGGCTCGATTGGTTAAGAGCTCGCTCAAGAGTTTGAGCTCTGAGCAACAGCGGTTCGAGTCCAGCCCGAGCTGAGCAGCCGCTGAGCTACCAATAGGTAGCAGGATGGCTCAGCTAAAAAAAAACCAAAACATTATAATGGTATAAAAAGTTACTTATTCATCTACCCCACAAACATTTATTAAGCATCTGCTATTTATTAAGCAGATGTTCCAACTGCTAGAAATAGAAAATATAAGGCATAGATATCTCTTGGAACACTGTCTAGTGTGGGAGTCAGGTACAAATAGATAAAATGTAAAATGCATGTGAGTACAAAGATAGAGATAGGTATATTCTATTATGAGAGTAACCTAACTCAGAGTGGAAGGGTCTGGGAAGCCACCTTGGAAGAAGTGATACCTGAGCCCATCCTAAATTCAAATGGGAGTTAGCCAGGCAAAGTGAAGTAAAACTTAGGCAAGCAATTCTGGGCAAATGGACAACATAAGTAAAGGCATGGAAATGAGAAACAACATGGTATGTGCAAAGTTGCTGTATATAAACTGTGAGGCAGGGAATGATGAGAGATGAGGCTAAAATGTTATAATAGTACAACAGAGGGAGATTGCACAAGGTTGGAAATTGAGAAAGGCTTCTTGAAGAAGATAGCATTTAAGCCTGATCTGGAAAGATGAGTAATATTTTAATAAGTGAAGATGAGGAGGATGGGGACAAAACATAGTACTCTGGGAGAAAACAGGATGCATGAAGGGGACACTGGGAAACAAGAATACAGAAGTAGACTATGGCCAGACCACAGAGAGCTTTGAATGATTGATGAGTCCCAGAGTACAGACTTAGATATATTCCCTCGGGTAGTGGCTAGAGGCCTGTGAAAAACAGAAGATAATGAGGAAATTGCGGTTATAAACACCTACCACCTCCAAGGGCTTGGAAGGCCCTGAAAGACACACCTGGCCATGGCATTCAGCTGCTTCTGAAAGACATAGCCAGACTAGCCAAGGGACAGGAAACATCTCTCCCATCCATCTTGGCACTACAAAAACTGGGAACAGAACAAAGGCTAAGGCAAGCCCCAGCCTGGGTTCTAAAGAAAAACAATAATAAGAAGGGACCAGCCTGATTTATAAGTGGGGAAGAAGACGTGGACCCTGTCAGATCTCATCAAACAGAATAACATAAAAGACTCATTGTTACTGTTTTCTCCCCTTGGGAAATGAAGCTCTAAACAGTAAATTGTGGTTAAAACAGAGCACTGGAAAAGAAACATAGGTTCTAGTCCAGATCCTGTCACTAGCTTAAGGTGTGGATTAGGCAAGTTGTTTCATTTCTCTAGGTCTCGGTTTCCCCATTTGTATTGTGAGGAAGTTGAATTAAACTAGTGGTTCTCAAACCATGTTTTGTGGAGCCCCAGACTACCTCTGGGAACCCCTAATCCCATTTTAACCAAAGCGGCTCCATTTTCACCAGTTTTATATATAGGGCTCTGCCTAAAGTTTTGTTTGAAAAAAATCAGCTATTTAAAAAAAAATGTGAGGACCCCTGAACTTGAATCTCTAAGATCCTTTCTAATTTCAGTGGTCTATGACTTTGTGGTTTCATGATAAGTTGCTATTAGAGAGCTCCTATTGGGGCCAGGTTTGCGTAAGAAACTCATGGTGGATGGAAGGTCCAGACAGAGAGAGCAAAAGCAAGTATGAAGGCAGGGAGAGGAAATGACCCTGGGAGAAACATCAGGAATCAAAAAGTAGCAGTTCAAGAGCCAAGACTAATAGATTCCAAAATCTTTCCCAACATAGGTAAAATCAGACAACCTGAAAAGTGACTGAAGAAAGGATTCTGCAAAGAACTGTGGAATATATCTAAAATTCTGCCTATTTGTTTTCCTGCAAATAATTAAAACCACAAATAACAAGGGTTGCCTATATGTGCCACAGCATAGTTCTGTAACAAAAACTGTTGTTGGCGAGAAAAATCACTGTTAAGGAGGGAAAAAGAGCTGGGGAGGTTTCCCGGAAAAGCTTATTTATTTGTTCAATTATTAAAATTTTATCAAATTTCTGCTAGGGGCCAGAAACTTCTAGGTTGCTGGGGTTATAAAAATGAATAAAACACTATCTTTGTCCTCAAGGGGTACAAAATTTAGTGGAAGAGACAGACTCATAAGTAAAATGAGATGGGAAGCTCGGTTCAAAAGCGCTCAATGTTCACAGGGAAGGAACGGCACAGTTCAAGGAACAGTAGCCGATTTCAAATAACAGCTAGAGGATGAGATATTTTTTTACCTGACTAAAGAAGGATGCCTGGCACTTATACAGAAACGCTTGCTTCTCTAGGGACAAAAGGAGGGGGAAATAAACAGATCCATTAAAAGAAAATTGTGAGCATAGGAATGAAGATTAGAAAGCCAGAACTGACAGGTGGGGAAATGGGGATTATGGAAGGCTGTATTGCTCAATAGAGTAGCACCAGCCACATGCAGCTACTGGGCACCTGAAATGTGTCTAGCGCAAACTGAGCGTTGTGAGGTGAAATACATACCCTGTTTTGAAGATTTAGTATGAAAAACAGAATGTAAATATCTCTTTAATAATTTGGTTCATATTGATTACATGTTGAAATGAAAATATTTTGGACATATTGTGTTAATTAGAATATATTAATTTCACCTGTTTATTTTTATTTCTTTTTTTATACTGTGGCTACCAGAAAATTTAAAATGTTACAAGTTTCATTATATTTCCCTCAAGAGTGCTGTGTTAACAATGTATAAGATGATAGTCTTACCAAAATACTCAGGATAAAATATGGACTCAAACTTTGTCACACTACACCAAAATGTGCTTTATACGGGGCCAACTGGCTACTTAACAGTCTTGCAGTGGTCGAGGTCTATGAAGGAGGGAGAAAAATGGAATAAGTCATTCGATTTTGCGCCTTAACTATGAATGGTTGTTTCATCACAAACACTGGGTCTTTCAGCAAGGTTTTTCATCTCTCTGTGCCTGTTTCCTCATCTTTAAAATGGGATAAGATACCTTTCCACCTGTGGTTGTATTTTAATTTGTTTTCCAAAGTTTCTCATGTAATTATTTCACTTGACCCTTACTACAACCTGAGAGTTAGGCAGGGTGCAGGTCATTATCCCCATTTTATGAGTAAACAAAAAAGTTCGTTTTCTCATGAACATAAAACTGAGCCTTTGAAACTAAGTCTTCTCACTGTAAAGTCACTGCTCTTTCCATTACTCTGCTACCACTCACTGCACAAACATCACTCATCTGAGACTTCCTGCTCTTGCTCTTTATTTAGCTCTTCCTCTATATGTCCCATCTCCCTAACCTAAGTTCTTGAACGCAATATCATGTCATATTCATCTGTGTAACCACCATATCATTTAACACTTTCCATGAAGTAGAAGCACTGAACTAAGACTAAGTAAAATGTGGTCCAGAGGGCCAACATAGGAAGAAGTGGGAATCCATTTTCCAGCTCAGTCCAGGAAGGTTGCCTCTGTGGAAGGCTGGCACTAACTTCTGGGCAGGAAATTTTATCCTTTCCCAGAAAAGCAAAAGGCAGAAAACATATAGACACAGGGAAGAGGATTTAATACTTGACAACTCTAACTGCAACCCTAAGGCAGAATTTTTAGCAGGTTACATAACAGATTCTGGCACTATCCACTCATATTATCCAGAGCACTGTTGGTTCCAGTTCCAGATGTTATGTGAGATGGTGGGCTGGGATAGAGCTAGTTATCTGTCTCCCAGGGCCTTTACAAACAATGAATGATGAGATCCTGTATGAGCCAGCACTGAGTGGCACAAAATCCACAGCAGTATATCCGAAGGAATGTCCAGCATTTCTTTGCAGGTTTTAAGACCAGGTTTAAATACAATAAGGTATTCCTTTTCCTTAAGATTGTACCTTGGTAAGGTTCAATTTAGGAACTAAATCTGTCTATCTCAACATTGACTCCAAAGCACCTAGCAAAGTTGTCACTCAGTAAATATATGCTGAATGACTCCGTAGTCAACTGGGAGAAACTGCTTTGTAGTTTTCTCTAGGAATAAACACTGGATCCAATGATTTTGTACTTGGAAGCTTTTGTGAGCAAGGAGAAACCATAGTTATTTAAGTGAGTCTTTTTACATATCCATGAAGGTGGGGAAAGGGACATGTAGTTGTAACTAAGTGCACTGATTTTTACATAACTTCCAGCCAATATATTCAATCTATAGAAAATTCTTGGGTGACATTGAAATTGCATTGACCTCTGCTTCCCTCTGAGGTCACTGGATAAACTCCAATCAAGAATGCCCTAGATTCTAGAAGTTATAGGAACATTTGTTATCAACAAGAGGAAACCCTCTCTAAAATATCAGGAACTCCTCTGAGAATCTTTATTGTGGAAGAGGATACCTGTTATTTAATGCCTCTTCCCTCTTTCTCCATAAATGTAAAGCTCACTCTGGATCCCAAGGTCCCACAAGACTAGAAATGGGTTAGTTGATTTTGATTAAAGTCAAACCTCATGCAGTGGATATTCTGGCCACTGAGGAAAGGGCTTTCCAGCAAACATTCATTTGCCACCAGATCACTGACCAATCATAGAACCAGGATGAGGCCACAGCCACTCACTATTCTTTCAGGTCATCTTCCTCTCCTTCTGCATTCTTAGCTACCTTTTCCCTTTTCCCCTCTCCCAACAGTGCCCCCATTCTCATCTCCTCTTCTCCCAACCTTCTCTGACCATGCTCCCTGTTTCCCTGCTGGCAATTGGAAATACAGCATCCTCACAAAAATCCCTAGTGTCAAACCCAGAAATGTGAGTAACGAGAAGTTTTTCATTCCCTTTTTGCCCAGGAGTTCAGGAAGAGCCACAATTTTTGCTGTCTAAGGGCTATGAGTTCATTATTTCTAGCCTTTAATTTATCTAGGCCACCTCTCCAAAAAGAGCTAACATGTAGCCACACAAATTAGCTAAGAAGCTCAGTCTATCTTTTCTGGGCTATCATTAACCCTCTTATCCTGACTCAATGACTCATTCAGGGCCATGATACTCTTGGCTAAGAAATGTGTAGTTAAAAATACAGGCATTTCCTTCAAAGTGAAGTAACAATCTCAATTTAATTCTTTAAAAAAATATTGAATATATATTTTATTCTAGGAGGTACTGTACTAGGAGATGGGCATATAGAGATAAGCAAGTCCAGACCGTGCTCTGAGGAAGCCACCAATAACCCAATTCATAAAAAATTCACAGAATGCCCACTATATCCTATTTACTACATTAAGTGCTAGTGGGGGGAAAAGTGGTATTCTGGGGAGCAAAACAATAGTCCAAAAACATAATCTTTCACTCTAATGTAAAATTAGGGAGGCAAACATCAAACCCCTCAACCAGGAGCCCTCAGGATTTAAGTTCTTATGTAAATTGGAACTCCAAGTCCCTTGCATATCTTTTCTCAGGAACTGGTTGTTTAAGAACAGGTTATTAAAAATGCAGAATGGGGCCAGCTGAGTGGCGCGTTGGTTAAGAGCTGGCTTGGGATGCCAGCTCTGAGCAGCAGGGCCCCGGTTCGGATCCCACATGAGGGCCAGTGACACTGCCCTCTACAGCTAAGATGGTGAGCAGCAGCTCGACCTGGAGCTGGGCTGCCATGAGGCGACGGCATAGGCTGCAGCCCCTGCTGCAGTGGGCTGCCAATAAGCTACCTTGTGTGGCCAGCAGCCAGCGTGAGCGGCTGGCAGCCGGTGTGAGCTGCCAAGAGCCGCTGTGAGTGGCCATCCAGAGGCCAGTAACCGATCTTCCTCACCCGGGAAGAGTGCAATGATAATACCAACATGGGCCAGTGAAGCAACGTCCTCCACAACTAGACTGAACAACAAAAGGACAGCGACTTGTCTGTTCCCCTTCCCCCGATTCCCCAATAAACTCTTTAAAAAAAATGCAGAATGAATAAAGAATTAAAGAGGTCTTTAACACTGAGGATTCCTCAACCCTGGAAAGTTTCATGTGACATATGGCACAAAAATTCATGTTTTTCACAGCTGATTTTCTTGAAGTCCTTTTTGTAGGTAAAGTAGAAAAACAGTCTAAGGTATGAAGGTTGAAACTATTCTTATGCCACTACTGAGCACTGGCTGTGGGCTCTTTCCCCCAAAGTTGATTTTACTTCCAGAGCTAGGTTCTAAACTACATAGCTGTCCATACAGCAGGATTCAAGAGCTGAAACATGTCCTTGCCTTCTAAAACTCCACCACTCATTCCTTTAAGTCCTAAAGAGCAAATAGTATGATAAATTGAGATCAGGCACTCCTGGTCCACATTATGGCTCTACCATTCATCAGTTGTTTGACCTTGCACAAGTCTCTTACGTGACTGAGTCTACTCTCGAATACAAGTCTCCTACTTCTCAATCAACTAGTCTTTCTGCAAAAATGTCTTTGTTCAGATGAAATTAGATGATTCTTTGGAATGACAAACATGAAATTTTTTACAGGGCCCAACGACGGTTCTCCAACAGAAACAGGTTCAGTAATTAGGAATAAAATTGGGGACTGATAGGCAAGTTTCTTGAGGGCATACGTAGAAGAGAGACTGTGGGTGACAACACAGAGAAACAGGCTAACATAGGAGTTAGGGTTAATAGAAAGTTGTGCTAGCTTGAAACCTGATGAGTGAACTCCAACTACATTCATCTTCTCCAGCATATGCCTTTATCTCACATTATGCTCATGTTATGAAGCTGAGGAGAAGGTGGGTAGGAGAGGATGATCAAAGAGGAACTAGCAGGTTTCCAAATTTGGTTTCCTTCCTTCCCTCAACATTTTATTATGAAGAATTTCTAACATACAGCGAAGTTGAGAGTTAAAGAATTTAACAGAGAACCCACCACCTAGATTCTATCATCATTATACTGTACTTGCTTTATGACCTATCTATCCAAGTGTCTATATACCTCTATCCATCCGTTAATCCATCTTTTTAAAATCTATTTCAAACTAAATTACAAACATCAATACACTTCCCCCTAAATACTTTGGCATGCATATCTTTAACAAATAAGTTTAATATTTGATTTTTTCTTTTGACATAAAATTTACATACAAAGAAATGTCCCAAATTAAACACATTTGCTGAATTTTGACAAGAGCACACCTCTATGTAACCCAAACCTCTATATGTGTATAAAACATTACTATCACCCCAGAAAACTTCTTCATACCCCTTTCCCATCAATTACCATCCTAACATTCCCACGGGCCATTGTTGATATGATTTTTTTCATAATAGATTAGTTTTGCCTCTTCTAGAATATAAATGAAATCATACAGTAAGGATTTTTTTCATTTAGCATAATCTTTTAAAGATTACTCATGTTGCTCTATGCATAAGTAATTTTTTTTCCTTTTTACTGCTGAATAGTATTCTAGTATATGAATATAAGAGTTTGCTTATATAGTCTCTATTAATGGACAACAAGGATGTTTCCAGTTTGGAGCTATTATGAATAAATGCTATCACCATTCTTGTATGAGGTTTTGTTTTGTTTTTTTGGTAAGTGTATGTTGGTATCGTTTTTTTATTTTACTGTGTACTGACCCTAACCACAGAACAGGCTTCTCAAGTTCATTAGAAGACTATTTGATCTAAGTTCTATTGACTACAGGAAAAATATGAAGGAACTGGAGATTAATCAAGAGTGCTGGACCTCTAATGAGAAGACCTCAGTTCTCACTGAAGCTGTGTGAATCTTCAATAAATCATTAAACTTTCTGAGAGCCTTAGTATCCTTACCTATAAAATGAAATATTATTGGCCACCTTGTTATTAAAAGAACAAAATTAGATGTAAAAGCACTTTGCAGATTACAAAGTGAAAATAAAAGAAATATGTTTTTTTACATTGTGGCAATTTGTATACTCCCAGTGAAGTGAAGTAGTATGATGCAATGAGTAATATTTTTTAAAAAGTAAAAAGGGAACTAATTCAAAGATAAATATGATCTTATATACAGAAAAGTCTAAAAAATCCACAAAAAAACTTATAGCTAATAAATGAATTCAGCAAAGTTGAAGGATATAAGATCAACATGCAAAAATCAGTTGTATTTCTATATACTAGCAATGAACAATCTGAAAGGAAATTAAGACAACAATTCCATTTTTAATAACATTAGGAAGAACAAAATACTTAGGAATAAATTTAACCAATGAGGTGCAAGACTTATATACTAAAAACTATAAAACATTGCTGAAAGAAATTGAAGACAACCAAAATAAATGGAAAGACATAATATTGTTAAAATGGCCATACTCCCCAAAGTGCTCTACAGATTCAATGTAATCCTTACTAAAAACCTAATGACCTTTTTGCAGACATGAAAAAGCTGATCCAAATATTTATATGGAATTTCAAGGGACTGTGAATAGCTAAAAGAATATTGAAAAAGAATAACAAGGTTGGAGGACTCACAATCCATCTTACTACAAAGCCACAAAAATGAAGGCAGTGTAGTACTGGCATAAAAATAGACATAGAGATCAATGGACTGGAATGGAAAGTCCAGGAATAAATCCATACATATATGACTAATTGATTTTAGACAATGGTGCCAAGATAATTCAATGGGGGAAAGAACAGTCTTTTCAATAAATGGTGCCGAGACAGCTAGGTATCTATCCACATGCAAAAGAGTGAAGTTGTACCCTTACCTCACACTATAAACAAAAATTAACTCAAAATGGGTCAAAATGGGTCATAGATTTAAGCATAAGATATAAAATTATGAAACTGCTAAAAAAAAAAGGAATAACTCTTCATGACCTTGAATTAGGTAATGGTTTTTTAGATATAGACTAAAAGCACAAGTAGCTATCTTCTCTAAATAAGAAACCAGTATATATGCTTTAAGTCAAAGTCCTCTTCCCACTCCTATTCTCAAACTAAAGTGCAGTCAATGTTAAAGTTATGGTTATCTTCAGCAAAAAAGGGCTATGGTTCACAGTAGCTAGGCGATTTTATCAGTTTGTTAAGAACTACTACACTGAGAAAAGCACAGGAAAGGCATTTGGATTATTTTCATTCAAGCTCTGTCACCAACTCACTATCTTGGGCAAGTTTCTTATATTCTGTGGGGCCTCAGATTCTCTGACTATAATATGGTAGTTCAACCAGATGATGTCTAAAGCTATTGCTGAGAAAAGTACTCTATAATGCTCCTATGAGTTGATCTTATTTTCCTAGATTACAAAAAAAATCAGTTTTCCCAAACTGTGTCCTATGAGATTTACTGGGTGTTCTGTGGCAGGGCTTCTATAGTGAAATGATTTTAGGAAACGTTGGGTTAAAACCCATCCTGCACTGAAAGGTCAGAGATGATGAAGTCATATTGCTCTTCCTTACATGGTATTCTTGAAAATACAGTACCATATTCCAGAAGCCCCTACATGAGTCATCTCAGATGGGAATGACCTCTGTGGATGAACATTAGCAACTAAGCTAAGCAGAGAATTACATTAGCTGGCCTGATTATAATGACATCATTACACTGACAAGCTCTCTGATGAGATAAGTATCCGCTAATCTATTTTCTGAGCAGATAGTCAATAAAGGCCAAGCAAATGTCATTAAACTGCAACAACACCCATCACTCAAAGCTACAGGTTAAAAGCTACTCAAGCAGGAAGGAAAACATTAACATTAGATAGTCCCAGGGTAATAGATTTTCAATTCTAAAGATGAATTTGTCTTGGAAGCTATTGTTAGTATCTATCTGGGTACCAGGAGAAAATGATTAGTCCCTTTGGTGCCTAACTTCCAGTATTTTTTCCTTTAGTTGTAATACTTCTGCTGGGTATCTGGAATCAAAATAAGGCATATGGTTATGTGACATAGTATGTTTGAATAGTTGCATAGTATATGAAATAGTAGCATTGGACATTGGAATGTAAAAGATTATCTAATCCAACTTGTCTTCACCCCTAAAATGCATACACACACACACACACACACACACACACACACACACACACACACACCCTCCAACTAGTAGTAAGATTGTAAATCTCATACATAACTTCTAACACTAATTTTCAGTCACTGATGATACAAATAAGTTATTTACTAAGTGTTATGATGTATGTGCCAGGCATTAATTTGTCCTCAACACTCTTAGGATCTAAATGAGATAAAACATATTTACAAATGTGATAGACAGAATTCTAAGATTTCCCACCCTAATCCCAGGATTGCTGAATATGACTTTTATTTCCATGACTAGGCTATTATATGGCACAGTTGACTTTAATATATGAAGACTGTCCAGGTGAGCCTAATCTAATCACACAAGCCCTTTAAAAGCAAAGAGGTTTCTCCAGCTGATAGCAGAAAAGGAAGTCAGAGTTTTGAAGCACAAGAAAGATTCCCCCTGCCTTTCCGGGGTTGAAGATTGAGAAGGCCACGTGTTAAGGAACACAGGCAGCCTCTAGGAGCTGAGATTGGCCCCTGGCTGACAGCTAGCAAGGAAACAGGAATCTGAGTTCCATAACCATAAGAAACTGAATTCTGCCAACAAGAATGAAATTGGAAGCAGATTTCCCTCTGCATCTCCAGGCGAGAACTCAACCCAGCCGACACCTTGATTTTGACTTATGATACCCTGAGACCCCAGCCACACTATGTCAGACTAATGACTTACACAACTGGGAGCTAATAAATGGGTGTTGTTATGCAACAATAGAAAACTAATACCACAAACCATTTCCATAGGAATTATATGAGTTCATAATTCTACTAAGGTGGCAAGGTGGGTCTGGGATAACACATAACCCCACTTCAAGCCAGGCTAGAAAAGTTTTCCCTATAGTATAATAGGATTCCTATGTTCTCCAGAAATTTTAGGAGAAAAATTTTCAAGTGAGGCTATGTGAATTCTGCAGTAAAAGGTCTCTGAGAATATTATGGATTGTTTCACTGGAAGCTTTTGATGCTTCCCTTTATAAAGCACCAGATGTACGCTAGGGCAAGGCTGGTTTTTGTTTTTTTAGCTGAGCCATCCTGTCACCTGTTGGCAGCTCAGTGGCAGCTCAGCTGAGGTCGGGAATCAAACCAGCGACCCTATTGCTCAGAGCTAGCTCACAGCTCTTAACCAACTGAGCCACTCGGCCAGCCATAGGGCAAGGCAGTTTTTCTAATTAAAAGTTTCTTTTCTTTCCTGGGGTGCTATCCAGAATAAAAAACCCCTAGACGGCATAGATTTTCTCTTTTCCCCTCTTTCCCTTCTATTGTATCATTCAAACATTTGTTAAATGTCCATTTGTGCCAAACATTGTGCATAGATAAAACAGTGTAGTGACTCAGAGGAGGTGGAGGTTACTTCTGGCTATGAGGGGATGAAGTGAAGTATATTTGGAAAGGCCAAAAATTACTTTACCAGGCTTTTGGATATGCAAAGAGGTGTAAGTTTAGGGGTCAACAATGCTGAAGAAAGGGTTCTGCCCCAGGATTCCAAAATCTCTATTCCTCTCATTCCAGTGACTAGATTCAAAGCCTTTGTCTAATACTGCAGCTGCTACATGAGTTGGCATTCTCCTGATTTAAACTTTATGAACAGATGAAATAAGATTGCTCAAACAATTCAATTATGTTATCAAAGACACAAGCAGTTCCCTCTCAATTCAAATTTTAAAAATGGATGAGTTTCACAGTGATCAAGTCTTCAGAAACCGATTACATGCATTGTGCTCACTTAGTGCTAATAATGCTCAAAATCAAGAAAAATATAAAAGAATCTTTCAAAGCCCATCTTATCTGTAGCACACTTATCTACATCACCACCATCTCTTCCTTCTTAGTTAAGTTTTGTTGTTTGGTTTTGGAAAATGTTTCACATGTGCTTTAAAAGGATGTATGTTCTCTAGTTGTTGGGTATAGGATCTGTACATATGTGCCATTAAATCATGCATATTAATTATGTTGATCAAATGTTCTATATCTTTGCTGTTTTTTGATGCTTGAATGTCAAATAATTAAGATGTATTGAAATTTCCTGACATATATTTCATTTGTAAATTTCTCCCTGCGGTTCTTCGATTTTCCTTTACATATTTTGAGGCTATTTTAAAATGATTAAATCTTCTGAGTTGAAACTTTTGCCTTAAAATATATTTTGTCTGATAATAATATGGCTACTCTAGCATTCTTTTTTTCTTTCTAAACAGCTTTGTTGAGGTATTATTGCTACCTTAGCACCTTAGCATTCTGATGTTTAGTATTTGCCTGGTATTTTTTTTTTTTTT